>NC_134356.1:241465983-241711340 GCF_048569485.1 Anomaloglossus baeobatrachus
TTTCTCTCTCGCGCTCTTTCTCTCTCGCGCTCTTTCTCTCTCGCGCTCTTTCTCTCTCGCGCTCTTTCTCTCTCGCGCGCTTTCTCTCTCGCGCGCTCGCGCTCTTTCTCTCTCGCGCGCTTTCTCTCTCGCGCGCTTTCTCTCTCGCTTTCTTTCTCTCTCTCGCTTTCTTTCTCTCACGCGCTTTCTCTTGCTCTTTCTCTCGCTTTTGCTCTCTCTCGCTTTCTCTTTCTTTCTCTCGCTCTTTCTCTCTCGCGCTCTTTCTCTCTCGCGCTCTTTCTCTCTCGCGCTCTTTCTCTCTCGCGCTCTTTCTCTCTCGCGCTCTTTCTCTCTCGCGCTCTTTCTCTCTCGCGCGCTTTCTCTCTCGCGCGCTTTCTCTCTCGCGCTCTTTCTCTCTCGCGCTCTTTCTCTCTCGCGCTCTTTCTCTCTCGCGCTCTTTCTCTCTCGCGCGCTTTCTCTCTCGCGCGCTTTCTCTCTCGCGCGCTTTCTCTCTCGCGCGCTTTCTCTCTCGCGCTCTTTCTCTCGCGCGCTCTTTCTCTCGCGCGCTCTTTCTCTCGCGCGCTCTTTCTCTCGCGCGCTCTTTCTCTCGCGCGCTCTTTCTCTCGCGCGCTCTTTCTCTCGCGCGCTCTTTCTCTCGCGCGCTCTTTCTCTCGCGCGCTCTTTCTCTCGCGCGCTCTTTCTCTCTCGCGCTCTTTCTCTCTCGCGCTCTTTCTCTCTCGCGCTCTTTCTCTCTCGCGCTCTTTCTCTCTCGCGCTCTTTCTCTCTCGCGCTCTCTCTCTCGCGCTCTTTCTCTCTCGCGCTCTTTCTCTCTCGCGCTCTTTCTCTCTCGCGCTCTTTCTCTCTCGCGCTCTTTCTCTCTCGCGCTCTTTCTCTCTCGCGCTCTTTCTCTCGCGCGCGCTTTCTCTCGCGCGCGCTTTCTCTCGCGCGCGCTTTCTCTCGCGCGCGCTTTCTCTCGCGCGCGCTTTCTCTCGCGCGCGCTTTCTCTCGCGCGCGCTTTCTCTCGCGCGCGCTTTCTCTCGCGCGCGCTTTCTCTCGCGCGCGCTTTCTCTCGCGCGCGCTTTCTCTCGCGCGCGCTTTCTCTCGCGCGCGCTTTCTCTCGCGCGCTCTCGCTTTCTCTCGCGCGCTCTCGCTTTCTCTCGCGCGCTCTCGCTTTCTCTCGCGCGCTCTCGCTTTCTCTCGCGCGCTCTCGCTTTCTCTCGCGCGCTCTCGCTTTCTCTCGCGCGCTCTCGCTTTCTCTCGCGCGCTCTCGCTTTCTCTCGCGCGCTCTCGCTTTCTCTCGCGCGCTCTCGCTTTCTCTCTCGCGCTCTCGCTTTCTCTCTCGCGCTCTCGCTTTCTCTCTCGCGCTCTCGCTTTCTCTCTCGCGCTCTCGCTTTCTCTCTCGCGCTCTCGCTTTCTCTCTCGCGCTCTCGCTTTCTCTCTCGCGCTCTCGCTTTCTCTCTCGCGCTCTCGCTTTCTCTCTCGCGCTCTCGCTTTCTCTCTCGCGCTCTCGCTTTCTCTCTCGCGCTCTCGCTTTCTCTCTCGCGCTCTCGCTTTCTCTCTCGCGCTCTCGCTTTCTCTCTCGCGCTCTCGCTTTCTCTCTCGCGCTCTCGCTTTCTCTCTCGCGCTCTCGCTTTCTCTCTCGCGCTCTCGCTTTCTCTCTCGCGCTCTCGCTTTCTCTCTCGCGCTCTCGCTTTCTCTCTCGCGCTCTCGCTTTCTCTCTCGCGCTCTCGCTTTCTCTCTCGCGCTCTCGCTTTCTCTCTCGCGCTCTCGCTTTCTCTCTCGCGCTCTCGCTTTCTCTCTCGCGCTCTCGCTTTCTCTCTCGCGCTCTCGCTTTCTCTCTCGCGCTCTCGCTTTCTCTCTCGCGCTCTCGCTTTCTCTCTCGCGCTCTCGCTTTCTCTCTCGCGCTCTCGCTTTCTCTCTCGCGCTCTCGCTTTCTCTCTCGCGCTCTCGCTTTCTCTCTCGCGCTCTCGCTTTCTCTCTCGCGCTCTCGCTTTCTCTCTCGCGCTCTCGCTTTCTCTCTCGCGCTCTCGCTTTCTCTCTCGCGCTCTCGCTTTCTCTCTCGCGCTCTCGCTTTCTCTCTCGCGCTCTCGCTTTCTCTCGCTTTCTTGCTCGCTCACTCTCCTAGAAAACTTAACGCAATGCGTTCTTGCACAGCAATCCGTTGCCTTAATTATTACACTATTTACAAGGCATCCGTCACATGCGTCACACAACGCATTGTAATGGATGCCGTTCAACGCAAGTGTGAAAGAGCCCTTACAATTCGTAATAATGTATCGCGTGAGAATGTTTTTTGTTTAATTCTTTCGTGGTTATTGGGTGGGAGGGATTGGAGTGAAAAAAAACTAGAGCAAAACTTCTGCTGCGCCACCCTTTCCCTTCTGCCCTAATCACTCTGCTCTTACCAGTCCATGATATGTCGTTACTCAGGCATGAGCGGGCACATAATGTCATGACATCACTTCCAGTACAATATGATGCAGAATGAATGGTTTCATTCAAAAGTACAACTCCTCCTGCAGAAAACAAGCCCTCATACGGCTATATTGACTGAAGAATAAAAAAAGTTATGACCTTTGGAAGAAAGGTAGGGAAAAACGGAAAATCACCGGGGGGTGAAGGGGATAAATAATGAGGCAGCCCCAGATTGGTAATGGTTCACTGCTTCTCCCATATTACATTGTGTATTCCACTAATTGTTGGAAAATTTGAAATGTGCGCTTAAAAGGCTATGTACTTTTTTTTTTTTTTTTTTTTTTTTTTTTGTTCATTTGCTCCCTAAATGCAAAGTTAAGCATCTTTCTAACTTATCCTGATATTTGTCTTCTATTTTCCTGCTGCAGAGGATCTGCAAGTCCTCTACATGGCTTAGTCCGCTGTTATAACATTACAAATGACTTTCTGCTACTGTTAAGTCTTGGTGATGTGTAAAAATCACTAACATCTATGATTTTTTGGGGAGGTGGGTGAACCAATAGTCCACAGAAACCAAGCAAACAACACGGACATATGAACAGCTCCATAAACTTTAATGGGTGTATGTTCTAGTTGTGAAAAACCAACATCTGAATGAGGCCTTAAAATTAGCAGCACTGAGAATAACTGGGTTATACACAAAGCTCCAAATATGAGAAAGCATCTACAGTCTCGGGTAGGGCAGAGAAAACTGGCTTTATTAAGATACAAGAGAAAAAAAACATGAAGAAGAAAAAAGTGCATACCCTGAAACATACAGACCTCACATGCAGTTTATATTACTAGCACCCCCACAAGTGGAAAACCTGAACCCTGGATTAGGCCTCAATCTACATATAGGAGGGTATGATAATAGATGAAGATTGCAGACGAAAACTTGGTGCAATGTTATTAAAGGGAACCTGTCACCATTTTTTCGCCCTATAAGCTGCGGCCACCATCACTGGGCTCTTATATACAGCATGTTAGAATGTTGTATATAAGAGCCCAGGCCACTGTGTAGAACATAAAACTCATTTTATAATACTTACCTAACGGTCGTTGTGGTCGCTGTTGGGTCATATGGGCGTCTTGTTCTCCAGTGCCGGCGCCTCCTCTTTCAGCCATCTTTGTCTTCTTTTTTCGAAGCCTGGGTGCATGATGCGTCCTACGTCATACACACTAGCCGGCATTGAGGTCCTTGTACAGGTGCACTTTGATCTGCTCCTGCGCAGGACCGGCGAGTGTGGATGACGTAGCCGCTTCATGCACCCAGGCTTCAGAAAAAGGACAAAGATGGCTGAAAAAGGAGGTGCCGGTACCGGAGAAAGGAGACGCCCATATGGCCTAACTCCACAGCACCAGGTATTATAAAGTGATTTTTACATTCTACACAGCGGCCTGGGCTCTTATATACAGCGTGTTAGAATGTTGTAGATAAGCGCTCCAGTGGTGGTGGCCGCAGCTTTTATAGGTCCCAAATCTGGTGACAGGTTCCCTTTTAATTAAAAGTAATCTCTTATATGTAAAAGACATATATATATTTTTTATCTCATATAAAAAATGTCTATAGCATTTAACTCCACCTATGTAAATGTCAAGATCAACATCATTTACGAATGGGTTGTTCTAGAGTCAATCATTTTGTCTTTTTAGAACAGCTGCAATTAACTTTTTATTGCAATGAACAGGTTTTAATTTGAAAAAAATGACCTTCCCTAAATGGTTAAAATAAACTTGGACTTTAAGGCTATGTTCACACTAGAAAAATTATTTTTCTTAAATTTCTTGAGTGAAAGATTAGCGCACCTGCGTTAAACGCACCAGTAACGCAGTTGCGTTTTTGGTGCGTTTTCGGTGCATTTTTGGTGCGGTTATTTTTAGGTTGGTCCCTGTGTTTTTTAATGCCTTTACAGCAATAAAGCATGTTGAAAAAAAAAATAGATAATACAGAGATGATAGAGGGATACTTGGATTGATTGATAGATATAGATAGATAATAGATATTTAGGGGAAAAGATAGATAGATAATAGAGGAACAGAGAGAGAGAGATATTTAGGGGAATGGATAGATAGATGAATAGATATAGATAGATAATAGATATTTAGGGGAATAGATAGATATAGACAGACAGACAGATATTCCAGCTTTATTTATGATGTCCCCCCCCCACACACACTGCACTTCTTGCGGCCGATAATGTGTTCACATCAGCGTCCGTGAGAAATGTCCTGTAGTTACCCGCAGCCTCGCTCAGGAGCCGGGTTCAGCACTCGCTCCCTGACCGAGGCTGCGTGGAGAACTGTCACACGCGGCTAGAGCAGAGCTGGAAGCGCCGCGGGACATCGCTGTGGATTACGTCAGAGCTGTGTGTTTGGGAGGGGTTAATAAACTGGAGAAAGAGGGGCTTTTTGTCTTTTATTCAAAATAAAGGATTTTTCGGTGTGTGTGTGTGTGTGTGTGTGTGTGTGTGTGTGTGTTTCTTTACTTTCACTTACTCACTTACAGATTAATAATGTTGTGTCATAGACACTGCCATTACTAATCTTGGACTTAGCGGCAGCTATTGGTTGCCGTTAACTCCTTATTACCTGGATGGCCACCGCATCACGGCATCTGGAAGAGCCGGGGACACTCCGAGACTGCCGCATAATGGATGTGACAGTCCTGGGGCAGCTGCGGCAGCATTAACCCTGTCCCCCGTCCTCCCCAGCCTGAGAATACCGGGCCGCCGCTGTGTATTTACCCGGCTGGAAGGGAAAAATACAGCGGAGCACACGCTTTTTTTTTTTTTTTTTTCTCTCGTCCTCTTCCTGTCCTAGTGACATCACTTCCCTGCAAAACGCAAAGCAGGGATGTTCACTATGTCCCGAAAACGCGAAATAACGCGGGAATAACGCAGGTATACCGCACATCACTTGCTACCTGCGTTATTCTTGCGCTATTTCATGATTACATTACAGTCCATGGAGTGAAATAACGCAGTTAGCTGCAGAATAGAAGTGACATGCTCATTCTTTTTCTTAAGAAAATCTACTGAAAGAATTTTCTTAAGAAAAAAACGCAGTGTGCGCACAGCTAATTTTTTTTCTTTATAGGTTTTGCTGGGGAATGTCTGCAGACAGGTTACAAGAATTTCTCACGAAACTTCTGCAGCAAAAACGGACCAAAACCGCAGGTAAAAAATGCAATGTGTGAACATAGCCTAAAGCTGTTGTCCAGTCTAGGAAAAAAGGTCTACAGTATCTCCATACGAATTGTGATAGTGTGCGCCCAGGTATTGCCTATAAGGTGTTCATCCTTGTCACATAGGCTATGCTCTCTGACCGCTTCTCAAAGTTCTAGCAGAAGAGCGTCCAGTCGGCAATCTGCAGTCACATACATGGACCTCAGCCTTCTCTTCTTAAACTGATCGACACCTTTAATTACCTTATTTAGGTTTCGCTCACACTGCTGAGACACACAAGGGAGAAGATGGAGAAAGTCAGCTCTCATAGTCTCCTCACCTGTGCCCTGATTCTCACATGAGAATCAGATCACCATGAATGACAGTCGGATCACGCTCATAGCAGATTCTGAGCCGAGGGTCATCATCATATAGTATCCGATCCTCTTGTATCAGGTGCCATATGCAGTGTGACCCTCGGCGATACACTGGTGTTTTTTTTTCCATACGTTCTATTTTTCAATAAGATTTCTAATGTGCAGAATAATCTTTATCTCCTTTTTAATGTTGATACATTGTATTGCACAAATCTTCTTTTGGCCAGGAATGACATCAAGTTTCTATTTTATTTGCATACAAATCTATAATCAAAATAAAAAACAAACCTTGACTTTCCTTCTGGAAAAACAAAACAGATGTCCTCAAACTCAACGACTTTCTATCAGCAGGTCGTTAGTTGTTCATGTACCAGTCTCTCAACAAAGTATTTTATAAGGTTTAATTACATGCCAGGACTCTGCTCGTCAGAATAAGAAACATTGATGTTAATAGCAGTCTGGTTAGAAAAGCCAGGATTTCTGATAACTGACATTTATAACCATTATTCATTGTAGATCTAGGGGTCCAACACACTTAGAGGGCATCTCCACTACTTGGACCACCCCTACACATTCCCCATGTTTGCCCTCATAAAAATAAATGAGCCTATACTCTCCTCCGATGCCGGGGCGGTTTCAGCGATGTCTGAACTCACGTTCCCGGGGCCCACGTGACTTTATTATGACATACGAGGAATGGAATACTGGTCTTAACAGATAGGATAGTGGGAGGAGGGCACCAGGTAGGGTATGAGAAATGTTCAGTTACTTTTCAGTCTTTTGGTGGAGGAGAGGAATGCATATAATGAGAATGGAGGCAGTGAAAGCACTTTGTTTTTGAAAAAAAAATCAACTTTTTTGTTTTTTAAAGGCCTATAACCGGTAGATTGTACTTCTATTATGTATAAAGTATTCAGGAGAAAGTTACTTTCAATAACTTTTTCTTAATTCTCACTAGGTGGCATCAGGGAGCTGCCTCTGTACATTCTAGTTTGTTCCTACTAGTGCCTTAAACTGTATTATAGAATGCCAAAGCAATCTACAATAGGCTAATTTCTAGTGTGTCTCATGAAGTTTAAGAAATAACAACCCCCCCCCCCCTCTAAATGCATCCAATAGTTTAGTTTTGGTGTTGTGTTCCTTTGATTCGTTCTAGATGAGTCGGAGTATACAAATGTTAAAGTGGTTGTCCATGATTCTTCCAGAAAAAGCACCTCTGTATTTGTTTGTAAGCTATATAATATAGATATAGATCTATATAGAAATATAGATCTATATAGAAATATAGATCTATATAGATATATACTGTAGATCTATATAGATATATACTGTAGATCTATATATAATGTGACATGTTATCCTTGGAAAAATGGAGTATGGTGCTCTATCCTTTATATGTGAACTGTAATCCCTGGATTGTAGACATTCAACCAGTGAGCTGTATGTTATTTTGCATCTTTCTTTGCTAGTGAATTTAATGAGTGACAATCTAGAGTGCCTTGATCTCATATTGATCAATTTCAATGGATCCAGTGAATTACTGATGATACCAGTCCTGGGTACCTCTAAGGTGTCACCTAGTGTAAACATTTATTGCAGCTGACTCCTTTTGGGTAGCAACTGCTCTACTAATTTGTGTCTGTTGTATGTGTATATGTGGTTTTGCACTTAGCCCTTTATTCTGGTAAATATGGTGATGGTTATCTTCAAGGTAGTAAGTGATACAATAGGAGCAGCCGCCGTGGAATGGGGGCACCCAGAAAGTTAGGGTGCTTAAAGCCCCATTGCTATGCAAGGACCAATTAAGGGTGAGTCATATCCCCTAGGCTCCAGCATCTGAATCTTATTAGGTTTATTTACCATTGATCTGCACAGCCCCCAGATACAATTAGGCTATGTGCCCACGCTGCGGATTTTGCGCGGATTTTGCCGCGGATTTACCGCGGATTTTCCGAAAATCTGCAGCAGCGGCACTTCCAAGCCATTTCAATGGCATTTTGGAAATGCTGTGTCCATGCTGCGGATTTTTCCGCGGCGGATTTGCCGCGGATTTTGATCTGGAAAAATCTGCAGCATGTCAATTATTGTTGCGGATTTTGGGTATAGAATGGGGAAAAAAAAATAAAAATCCGCGGCAAAAAAAAGGTGCGGATTTGCCGCGAAAGTTGCGGATTTTCATGCAGAAAAATCCGCAGGTACATTCTACCGTGGACACATAGCCTTACCCTTACAATTTCCATCCGGTGTATCTAACACTTTATGCACATTGTGTGTCTCTGGTTGCATGAATGTAACCTTTTTAATTGATATAGAAATAAAGTATACATTTTTATTAGTTGTTTTTTTTTTTGTTTGGTTTAATATACACTACTATTGACCTGAATAGAAGTGATGTACCTCAGTATATAGATATTCACACTTAATATAGCATAATATAACGCTTATATAGTTAGAGCACCTTTCACCTAATTTTTCTTGATGAGTTAGACAGTGGCTGCAGAGCAAAATAAAAGTTTAAGATTTTTTGTTTTGGTTTTAATTTTGCCTTTCTGCTCTAGAGATGTTTGCAATCAAAGTATTTTAGCTAATACATTTTCATAACTGGCGTTACCAGATAATTTTTTCTTCTCCCCCTAGACCATGTTAATTAGTCATAAGAAGTGATGGGCGATCCTGATCTGTAAAGATCGGGGATCGTACCAATTACATACCCATCGTGTACAAGATCCCGACTGGTCACAAGACTATGACATCATCAAAGGTCCTGTTACTTTGTAACTTTGTCACTGTGCGAGTATCGCATCATGGCGCACAATCTCCCGACAGGAGCGGGAGGAGTGACAGGAGCATGTATTTCCATGCGGCTGAAGCGCTCCTGTCCTGAGAGCGTCAGGTGCGGAGTGATGCTATGCGAGACTGCACGAATCATTCCCTCACTGTCAGCCTGCTTCTTGCTATGTTCAGAGCGATGTAGCAGAGCTGACATGGCTCTCAGTGCTTCACACTTTGTATAGACTGTCTGTACAGAGTGATGAAGCAGACATTGCGGTCTCTGTGGATTACGTCGGTCTAGGATTGTTTTTATAATAAAGATGCAGTCTCTAAATTATTTATTTTTTTTTTTTATTTCTAAAAATTTTTTTTGTTATGGGTTTTTTTTTTTTACTGATTACTAGAAATTCATGGTGGCTGTGTCTAATTTGGCATGATACCATGAATTTCGGCCTTAGTATCATCTGAGAATACAAATCTGGTATTAACCCCTTTAATTACCCAGTGTACACAATATGTAGTTGTATAAAAATAATTTTAAAAAATGACGAAGCACTCTGCAGTATTTTTGATTCTCAGCGCACATAAAGCAGATTGCTAGGAGCTGCCACACCCATCTGCCTGGCTTTACCTTGCCCGGCAATCAAAATACAGGGAAGCCTTTTTTTTTTTTTTTTAAATTGTTTCATGAATTTCATGACATGACCTAAAAAAAAAAAAAGACATGGGCTTCGCCCAATTGTTGTCCAGTCAGGTGCAACTAGGCAGCTGGGCCTTCTAGGCCCCCCTGCAGCGAATTGCAGTCCACAGCCACCCCAGAAAATGGCGCTTTCATAGATGCGCCATATTCTGGCGCTGTATCCAACTCCTCCAGCGGCCCTGCCGGGTGGCACACTGGGTAATAAGTGGTTAATACCCGCTTTGTTTTACCAGCTGGTATAAAGCCCAAGATTCTTGATGTCAGGCCAAGTTTGACCCGGCCATTAAGAATCTCCAAATAAAGGGTTATAAAAGACACCACACAGAGAAAAAATACTTTATTAGAAATATATACACACACACACACACACACACACACACACACACTTAGGGACTCCATCTTTATTACTCCCTCTCACCCCTCCATGATCCTGGTCTTCTGTCACTGATCTAGCTCAGCACGACAGCTTCGGCTCTCCGTGCTGTCTAATCACTCAGATGGAGCATAGACTGCTGGTTGGTAAGCGGTGACGTCACCGTTGCCATAGTATCCTAACGAGCGAATTACTATAGCAACGGCGATCTCAGATCACCTGTTCCCGACACCACTATTCACCGGCTATGGCATTAGTGTGTGGCATCCAATCCCTGCATGTAGGCTGACTCTGTAAACAGCGCCAACACGCAGGGAGGGGGAGCAGAGCATGTGCCCAAACATCTTGCCAGTACTTGGCACTCGCCGAGTATACCGTGTACTGAGATGCTCGGGCGAGCACAGCGTACCGGTGATCATGCTCTCCCATCCCTTTCCACTCACACTACATCATAGTGATGTGACCAGTCTGTAGCCAATGAGATAATAACACATTCATACGTGACTGGTCACACGGCTATGATGTCACGGTAGGTCCTTTAGTCAGCAGTGGTTACTGGGAGGGCACGGCGATGATCAAACTCGGAAGCAGAAGCGGCGGGAGACAGAGTCTGCAGGACACATCGTGGGGCCTGGAAGTATAATGACAATGTTTATTATTAACTATATTCTTTATTTTACAGCCCCCACCGCCCCATCCCATAACAGTAAAGTCCAAGGTCGGTGATCGGACGCAAGATCGTATTATCTCGATCCCGATCTTTACAAAACGATCAGGCGAGTCTCCCCGATCCTGACCATCGGGTGGGGGGGGGGGAAATCGCCTATGACTAGTCATAAGCAGGCTACAACACTCAGGAGAAGAACATGCCTCCAATATAGCTTAAAACAGGTTTCTCATTTTCAGGTATACAAGTCTGATCCCTTTGCAGAGTGATTGCGAGTTTCATTGAGCACACACTTAATGATTACTTACACCTCTGAACTTTCATCTCCTTGCAGTCAGTGTAAAGCTGGGTTCACACTAAGCGACAGCGACAACGACGTCGCTGTTACGTCACCATTTTCGTCACCATTTGTCAAACACAGCAGAAGCAGCGATCATAATGTCGCTGTGCTACATGTGCAGAGAGCAGGGAGCCGCGCTTAGCGCTGGCTCCTTGCTCTCCTAGGCACAGTACACATCGGGTTAATTAACCCGATGTGTGCTGCAGCTACATGTCACAGTGCAGAGAGCAGGGAGCCGCGCACACTGCTTAGCGCTGGCTCCTTGCTACAGTATACATCGGGTTAATTACCTGATGTGTACTGCAGCCACATGTCACAGTGCAGGAGCCGGCACTGGCAGCAAGAGCGGAGGCTGGTAACGAAGGTAAATATCGGGTAACCAGGGAAAGGTCTTCCCTTGGTTACCCGATGTTTACGCTGGTTACAGCTTTCCGCAGCTGCCAGACGCCGGCTCCTGCTCCCTCTGCTCGCTTCATTTCGTCGCTCTCTCGCTGTCACACACAGCGATGTGTGCTTCACAGCGGGAGAGTGACGACCAAAAAATGAAGCTGGACATTCAGCAACGACCAGCGACCTCACAGCAGGGGCCAGGTCGTTGCTGGATGTCACACACAGCGACAGCGACGGGACGTCGCTGCAACGTCACAGAAAATGGTGACGTAGCAGCGACGTCGTTGTCGTTGTCGCTGTGTGTGACACCAGCTTAAGGGAAGGGGCAGCACAGTGGTGTCCCATTGTCCCATTACAAAGCCTATTATCAGCTCTCATCCTCTCATAGCACTGTCACCTCTGCTGTACTGCATGTCCCCTGCACACACGCATACACACACACACACACACACACACACACACACACACACACACACCGTTTACATCTATGGAGAAGAGCTCAATGGTATTGATAACTTTAATTATATTTGTTGTGCCCACAGTATCTTGTCAACTTTTAATGGCTCTGCATTGAGTCCAGGGAAATTGAGCACAGCTGACATAAGTGAGATCAGTCTACCAGTATACCTCACACAGGAGCAGCCCATTCTAAGCTATGGTGGGGACATGTTCCATTTTCTCTTGTTTCTGCCTGCTTATGATTGGTCAACCAAGTACAGGGGGAAGAAGTACACACCCCCAGTAAAAACTTTGACACCCACTTTAACAAAATGTAATGCTCTAGTTATCAAATATTTTGAAATGTCAAGGCAAAATGAAAATAAAGAACTTTTATTCTTCTCTGCAGATGCTATTACATTGTGTTCAATTAAACATTAAAAATGTGGTGAAAGGAGAACACTAAAACTCTATTTTTAATATCGAATTGTATTAGGAGATTGTGTTTGCGTGGTTCCGCTCCACTTTTGGAAAGGACTCTGTTGTTCCTGTATCCTGATCTCCCTCATTCTTTCCTGTCCCCTATACATTACAGCAGTGAGTAAGGCTGCTTTCACACCTCCGGTTTTTGCTATGCGGCACAATCCGGCACTTTGCAGGAAAATCGCAACCGTTTTTTTTGCTGCCGGTTGCGATTTTCCTGCATAGACTTTAATTAGTGCCGCATTGTGCCGCATGGCCTTGCGTTCCGTCCGGTTTTTGCCGCATGCGGCAGATTTAGCC
This sequence comes from Anomaloglossus baeobatrachus, assembly GCF_048569485.1. Taxonomy (NCBI): domain Eukaryota; kingdom Metazoa; phylum Chordata; class Amphibia; order Anura; family Aromobatidae; genus Anomaloglossus; species Anomaloglossus baeobatrachus. Next base: position 241,478,424 of record NC_134356.1, read on the forward strand.
GATGCGGCGGCCGGATGGAACGTTGCCTGGCACGTTTTTTCGTGCGGCAAAAAAAACCGCATCGCGCCGCATTCGGCCGATGCAGCGCATTTTTCAATGCATGCCCATGGCGGCGCGATGCGGCAATAACCGCATCCGGCCGCCGCATGCGGTTTTTGCCACTGCGCATGCTCAGTAGCATGCCGCAAGCGACAAAAACCGGACTGGCCGCAAAGGAAAAACTTATGCAAAGGATGCGGTGTTTTCACCGCATCCGTTGCATAGCTTGCACAGCCGGATGGAGCCGCAGAGCTCAAGCCGGATGTGTGAAAGCAGCCTAAATGCACACATACAGCCATCCTGTTGTAATGGTGATGAGCACCCCTATTTTAGCTATTGGTGCTCCAGAATCAAGCCACTCCTTTATCTGTAGTATTTCCAAATAGAACAACTCTTAAAAACATTGTTTTAGAAAAGTGTATTGCCGAGATTACTTTCTTACTCTTTTCACTTCTTTCCTTAGGATCTGCAAATTGAGCGAGAAAGGAGCACTTACAATATATCTGGAGGCTGCACGGCACTTATTGTTGTATACTTACTGGGGAAAATGTATGTCGCCAACGCTGGTGACAGCAGGTATTTCACATTTCTTCAGCTATTTTCATTCCGTAATAAGTACGCACCAACTGCCACCATTTTGTCAGTCTGCCAGTTTGTCAATTATTGCAAAATTGACCATTATTTTTGCAGCAGTGAATGGTATCCAGCTTTTAATTAGCGGCTAGATCTTTTTAGAGTGCTTTGTCGTAGGTGGACTTGCTTTCCATTTTGTGGAACTGAAGGGTTTCTGTTATTTTGTTTTGATTTTTCTTTTAACCTTCCATGAATTACTACTGAAACTAACTGATTTAATTAGTCACCACATTATTTGAAGGACCATTAAATGTAAGAAACATAAATAGTATTGGGCCAATGTGGAGCAGAACAATAGCACTAGTGGTGCAATTAAGGAACTGTATCACACAATCTTTTAATTGCTAATTACAAGTATTAAACAATAAACGTTTCCCCAGCACCGGAATACCGGAAAATGTATGAAGTGGGTTTTTTTTTTTATTTGGCTATCTTAGGAGGATATCTGTTTGTGCAGGTAACTATTACTGTGCAGAATTATTAGGCAACTTAATAAAAAAAACAATATATTCCCATCTCACTTGTTTATTTTCACCAGGTAAACCAATATAACTGCACAAAATTTAGAAATAACCATTTCTGACATGCAAAAACAAAACCCAAAAAATTAGTGACCAATATAGCCACCTTTCTTTATGATGATACTCAACAGCCTACCATCCATAGATTCTGTCTGTTGCTTGATCTGTTTACGATCAACATTGCGTGCAGGAGCCACCACATCCTCCCAGACACTAATCCGAGAGGTGTACTGTTTTCCCTCCCTGTAGATCTCACATTTCTCTAGTCCCTTCCACGACAGCATAGGAGGTTGTCTCTCCACGCCCTAATTGGGACAGGAAGTTCAAGAGGTTTAAAAGGACCCTCCCACCTCCCACAGCCAGTGTCTTTCCTGTCCCCATGGGGCATGGAGAGGTTTTGTTTTTCTCCTATGCTGTGGTGGCCGGCGACCTGCAGTATATTTTTTTTTTTTTCCCCCTATTACCTTCAGCCGGACAGCATCGGTCGGGCCTTCGCCGCTCCTCCCTTGCTGTTCCCTCACGCTGTGGGGGACCGCTGCTCCAGCCTTCCGGATCCTCCTGAGGGGTGATGCAGGCTGTTGAGCTCCCCGGCCGGCGTCCTCCCTGAGCCGCCGGCCGCTTCCCGCATGCACGCTGCCGGAGCGATCCGGAAGTGCTCCCGGGGGCGGGACTTCCGGTCTTGCGGACTTCCGGTCGAGCGCTTCCGGTTTGCGGAGGCAGCGTGGAGGCACGCCGACAGTGACTCGGCCTGCCCAGGACCGGATGCGGGAGGCGGGGAAAACGTGCACAGTCACTGGGGTGGCAGGCCCTTTTCCATAAGGGCTGCCATGAAGACATCAGATCATGGTAAGACCGTGCTCCCTGTCATGTCTTCCGCTGCAGCTGCCTCTGCAGAACCCAGTGTGCCCCCTGCTACTGTGAGTATGGAGGGGAATGGTCCCTCGGACATAGGTCTCATCAGTTGATTTATGGCTCTCTGCTCTGTGTTTTCTAGGAGGACAAGGCCACCAAGAAAACTGACAGAAATGAGAAATCAGAGAAGCCTGAGAAGTCAGAAAAAACTGACAAGTCCGATAAGCCTGATAGACCTGACAGAGTGGACAAAATTAAAAAATGTCCCATCTGTATAAAGAAGCTCCCTGCAGTATGGGATAAAAAGCTTTGCCAGCAATGTACGGACCAGATTATTAGGGCCGAACAACCATCTCTGATAGATGAGTTGCGGTCCATGATGAAACAGGAGATTAGGGCCTCACTGGCTTCTCTCCCTGTTCCTGGCCCTGTTCCTGGCCCTGTTCCTGGCCCTGTTCCTGGCCCTGTTCCTGGCCCTGTTCCTGGCCCTGTTCCTGGCCCTGCTCCTGGCCCTGCTACTGGACCCTCTCCTCCAAAAAAGAGGAGACTCCAGTCGACCCCTTCTGATCAGGAGGACGCTGATTCCACCTCTGAGGGTCCTGATGACGGGATTCCATCTGGGGGGTCTGACCAGTCCTTTCTCTTTCACTCAGAAGAGTTGGGGGATCTTATTGAGGCAGTTCGGAGCACGATGGGCTTAGAGGAAGTGCAGTCTCTTCCTTCAATCCAGGACGAAATGTTTGCTGGCCTGAAGTCAGTCAAACGATTGGGATTCCCAGTTCATGCCAATATATTGGATATTATCTCTCAGGAATGGGAATGTCCTGAGAGGCGGGTACGGAGTGACCTTAGACGCCGGTTTCCTCTGGAACCTTCGGGACTACATTGGGAGATCCCAAGGGTGGACGTTCAGGTGGCTAGGGTAGCTAAGCAAACGGCTCTTCCTTTTGAGGATACTTCCCAACTGAAGGATCAAATGGATCGGAAGGTAGAGGGCTTGATGAAGCGGTCCTGGGAGGCATCGTCTTCCTCTATTCAAGCCAACATTGCCTCCACCTGTGTATCCAGGTCCCTAATTAGGTGGTTAGACCAGTTGGAGGCTCATATTTCACAAGGGACCCCTAGGGAGGAATTACTAGAATCCCTTCCCTTGCTTAGGAAGGCTACCTGTTTTCTGGCAGATACCTCGGTGGAATCTGTCCGCCTGGCAGCCAGGACCTCGGTGCTTTCTAACTCTGCCCGACGTGCCCTCTGGCTTAAGGCCTGGAGTGGAGACTCCACCTCTAAAATGAGGCTTTGTTCCCTTCCGTTTAAAGGGGATTTAGTGTTTGGGCCTGCCCTGGATGATATCCTGGACAAGGCGACTGATCGTAAGGCCTTGCCCGATCCTAGACCTAGCAGGAAGCGGTCCTTTCGTCCCTCGATGCCTCAGGCCTCCCAGCCCAGAGGGAAAGGGAAGGCAGGCAGGTGGAGCTATCCCAAAGGTAGAGGAAGAAACATCCTCATCCCTCCACATCAGCAACGTCCTCAACAGGACAAACTGTGACTCGGCCCGGGTGGGGGGAAGACTCTCAGCGTTTCTTACCCAGTGGCAGTCCATAACCTCTTGCCAATGGGTTCTGAAGATCATCTCGGACGGTCTTCTCATAGAATTCCTTTCCCCCCCTCTTCCGGGTCTCCGAGTCACTGCGCTGGCGTCACCGGGTTCACAGACTCTGTTGTACACAAAGATTATAGAGCTAGTACACTCGGGGGTCGTTTCCCCAGTCCCGAGTCAGGAAGCAGGGGTAGGACACTACTCCCGTCTCTTCCTGGTCAAGAAGCCATCCAGCGACGGCCGTATAATTATCAATTTAAAAAGTCTAAACCGTCAGGTCAGGTACCGGCGGTTCAAGATGGAGTCAGTGAAATCAGCTATTCCCCTGATAGGTCTACACCATCAGATGGCCTCTATCGATCTGAAAGATGCCTACTTCCATGTACCCGTCCATCCGGGACACAGACAATACCTCAGGTTTGCGGTACTTCACGGGGAGGAAGTACTTCATTTCCAATTCAATGTACTTCCCTTCGGGATCTCCTCAGCTCCAAGAATCTTTTCCAAGATCATGGCCGAGGTGGTCGCCTTCATAAGATTGCAGGGTATCTGTCTAGTTCCGTATCTGGACGACTTTCTTCTCATGGCTCCGTCTGCTCCAACCCTCCGGAACCATGTGGAGAGGTCTTTGGGAATCCTTCGGTCTCTGGGATGGATTCCCAATCTCAAAAAATCACAGTTAACCCCCTCCTCCACTCGGCAGTTTCTCGGAGTGCTGCTGGACTCCGACAGACAGGCATCCTTTCTCCCAGAGGGCCACAGGTTAGCTCTGTTATCCAAAATATCAAAACTCCGCAGGCAGGCTCGCCCGACGCTTCGAGCGGCTATGTCGGCCCTGGGTTCCATGACATCCTGCATTCCCTCGGTCAGGTGGGCTCAGGCCCATTCTCGGTGTCTCCAGGATCATATCCTGGCACATTGGGACAGACTCCCGTCATCCCTAAACAGAAGGTTTCGCCTCTCGGGGTCCGTCTCCTCTTCCCTTCTCTGGTGGCTGAGTCCCGCCAACCTGCAGGTGGGGGTTGCTTGGACTCAGAGTCCCCTGGTTACACTGACCACAGATGCCAGCCTACGAGGATGGGGGGCAATGGTGGCAAATTCCCCATTTCAAGGGGTCTGGAGTCCTTACGTCAGTTCCCAATCCTCCAACTACCGGGAGCTCAGGGCAGTCAGGGAGCCCTCCTTGCGGCTCAGGACCTCGTCCGGGACTCTCACGTCCTGGTATATTCAGACAATGTCACTACGGTGGCACATCTCCGCCATCAGGGCAGTACACGCTCGGGCGCCCTGAAATCAGTGTCCTCCCGAATCTTTCAATGGGCAGAACAATCTCTGCTCTACCTTTCTGCGGTCCATCTGAAGGGCTCCCTCAATCTTCAGGCGGATTTCCTGAGTCGTCGGGATGTTCATCCGGGGGAATGGAGCCTGGATCAGGCGGTGTTCTGCTCTCTAGTGGCGAGGTGGGGTACACCAGAGGTGGACCTCTTTGCCTCGGCAGGGAATCGCAAGGTCTCCACATATTTCTCCCTGAACCCAAGGGACGAGGCGTTAGGGGTAGACGCTTTCTGCCACAGTTGGTCCTTTCGCCTCGCTTACGCGTTCCCCCCTCTTCCTCTTCTCGCACGGGCCCTGAGGAAGATCAGAGACGAGGGGGTCCCAACTATACTGGTGGCCCCTCTGTGGCCCCGGAGGAGTTGGTACAGCATGGTCCTGACGCTAGGAATCGACGGCCCAATCCTCTTAGGTTCGGACCCAAGCTTACTGTCGCAGGGTCCGATTTTCCATCCGGCTCCTCAGAAACTCAACCTGGCTGCCTGGCTTCTGAGGCCCGGGCACTGAAGGCCCAAGGGCTTTCTGACAAAGTTGTGGCTACGCTGCAGAAGAACCGTAAACCTGTGACTAATAGTATATACAACAAAATCTGGAAGAGATTTTCCTCCTGGTGTGGTTCTCGGCCTCCTGACCCTCTTCGGCCTAATATTGCACAGATTCTGGACTTTCTCCAAAGTGGTTTAGACTTAGGTCTTAGGCCTAGCACCCTGAAAGTTCAGGTGTCAGCACTCAGTGCAGTCTTTGACACGGCTCTGGCAGATCATCGTTGGATCCGTCGGTTCTTTGTGTCTGCTAGTAGACTCTGTCCACGTCAGAGGGTCCTGACGCCTCGCTGGGATCTCAATGTGGTCCTTACAGGACTATCTCAGTCTCCGTTTGAACCTCTGTGCTCTTGTAACATTCGTTCCCTTTCTCACAAGACTGCTTTTCTTGTGGCTATTACATCTGCTCGCAGAGTCGGCGAACTTCAGGCTTTGTCCGTTAGTTAACCTTACCTGACCATCAGAGATGACAGCATTGTTTTTCAGCTGGACCCTTCCTTCCTTCCCAAGGTGGTTTCGGATTTTCACCGTTCGCAGTCCATCGTCCTGCCTTCCTTCTGTCAGAATCCTCGGACTCCGGGTGAGGAAGTGTTTCATTCTTTGGATGTCCGTCGGATAGTGTTGCACTACCTAGAAGTTACTGCTTCTTGGCGCCTTGATTCTAACCTGTTCATCCAGCCCTTTGGCCGCAATAAGGGCAAGAAGGTGGCTAAGAGTACAGTCGGCAACTGGATTGTGCGAGCAATTAGAGATGCCTACCTCGCTCAGCATCTCTCTCCGCCTACTGGATTCACGGCGCACTCCACCAGGGCTACCTCTGCCTCCTGGGCCGAACGGGCAGGGGCCTCCCCTGAGCAGATCTGCAAGGCGGCTACGTGGTCTTCGCTCCATACTTTCACGAAGCATTACCGTCTGGATCTGGATTCCAACAGGGATTTGGCCTTTGGCAGGAAAGTCCTGCAGGCTGTGGTCCCCCCCTAGGTATCAATTCTTTGGTATTCCTCCTATGCTGTCGTGGAAGGGACTAGAGAAATAAGAATTATTCTTACCGATAATTCGGTTTCTAGGACCTTCCACGACAGCAGGTAATTCCCTCCCCTATGTATTCATGTATTCCTGAATGTGTAGTACTTCTCATATGCTATGGATTCTTTGTAAGACACTGGCTGTGGGAGGTGGGAGGGTCCTTTTAAACCTCTTGAACTTCCTGTCCCAATTAGGGCGTGGAGAGACAACCTCCTATGCTGTCGTGGAAGGTCCTAGAAACCGAATTATCGGTAAGAATAATTCTTATTTTATGAGGGACCACAGGTTCTCTATGGGGTTCAGATCAGGTGAACAAGGAGGCCATGTCATTATTTTTTCATCTTTTAGACCTTTACTGGCCAGCCACACTGTGGAGTAGTTGGATGCATGTGATGAAGGATTTCTTGAACGATACCGACTTCTTCCTGTACCGCTGCTTGAAGAAGTTGTCTTCCAGAAACTGGTAGTAGGTCTGGGAGTTGAGCTTCACTCCATCCTCGACCCGAAAAGGTACCACAAGTTAATCTTTGATACCAGCCCATACCAGTACCCCACCTCCACCTTGCTGGCGTCTGAGTCGGAGTGGAGCTCTCTGCCCTTTACTGATCCAGCCTCTGGCCCATCCATCTTGGCCCATCAAGAGTCACTCTCATTTCATCAGTCCATAAAACCTTTGAAAAATCAGTTTTAAGATATTTCTTGGCCCAGTCTTGACGTTTTATCTTATGTTTCTTGTTCAAAGGTGGTCGTTGATTTTCCTCAATTCATGGGCAGTTATTTTGCGCCTTTTTTGCCCAACACGCTTCTTGCGACCATGTTGGCTATTTGCCATGAAACGCTTGATTGTTCGGTGATCACGCTTCAAACGTTTGGCAATATCAAGACTGCTGCATCCCTCTGCAAGACATCCCACAATTTTGGACTTTTCAGAGCCTGTCAACTCTCTTCTGACCCATTTTGCCAAAGGAAAGAAAGTTGCCTAAGGCTGGATTCACACTTGCGAGAGACTCGTGTGAGTCTCGCATCCCATCACCTGGCACGGCCGCACACTCTCCTGACAGGAGCGGATCAGCTGCATGTATTTCTATGTAGCTGGCCCGCTCCTATCCGGAGAGTGTGCAGCCGTGCCGGGTGATGCAATGCAAGACTCGCGCGAGTCTCTCACAAGTGTGAATCTGGCCTAATATTTAAGCACACCTTTTATATAGGGTGTTTTTGTCATTACACCACACTCCTCCTCATTATAGAGATGCACATCACCTGATTTACTTAATTGGTAGTTGGCTCTCAAGTCTATACAGCTTGGAGTAGGACAACCTGTATAAAAACTATCATGTGATAAAAATACTCATTTGCCTAATAATTGTGCACACAGTGTGTATATATGAGCGTGTGTATATGTATATATTAGTGTGTGTATCTATATATTAGTGTGTATCTATATATTGGAGTGTGTGTATATATTGTGTGTATATATTGTGTGTATATATTAGTGTGTATATGTGTGTGTATATGTATGTATGTATTATATAATATGTATATATGTGTATATATATATATTATAAATATAATATATATATATATGTGTATATATATGTATGTATGTGTATGTATGTGTATATATATATATATATTATTAATATATATATATATGATGTGTGTATGTGTGTGTGTGTGTGTGTGTGTATATATATATATATATATATATATATATATATATATATATATATATATATATATATATATATATATATATATATATATATATATATGATGTGTGTGTATATAATATATATATATATTGTGTGTGTATATAATATATATATATATATATATATATTAATATATATATATATATATATTAATATATATATATATATGATGTGTGTGTGTATATATATATATATATATATATATGATGTGTATGTATGTATGTATGTATATATATATATATATATATATAATGATGTGTATGTATATATATATATATATATATATATATATATATATATATATATATATATATATATATATATATTATATATGTGTGTGTATATATTAGTGTGTGTAACTGTACACATAAGACAGTGGAGTTTCGTAAATCTAATACGGTTTTTTTTTCTTTGTGTTCTAGTCGTTATTTCACTTTCAATGTTTATGACTGATGACTATCTATAGGGGGTCTTTTAGCATTTTGGGAGCGTCTTGTTTTATTAGCAAATATGCTGTCAAACTCTCAAACATGCCGAGGCATGTTGTTAGCATCTTTTGAGTCGCTAAGCAATGCATCATATTCCTTAGCATTTTACAGATATGATCATCACTGTCCCCATTGGGGCTCACAAATTCCCTATAAGTATGTCGTTGGAGTATGGGAGGAACCAGGAGGAAACCCACATAAACACGGGAGAACATACAAGCTTTCAGATATTGTCCTTAGTGGGATTTTTACCCCAGCGCTGCAACGCTACAGTGCTAATCGCATACATGAGTCCAGTGGGTGGTCCTGTTCAGTGATTGACAGCTCTCTCTCCATGTCATACAGGGAAGACTGTCAATCACGAAGTAGGACAGCCCACTCGTCTTATGTATGTTAAAAAAAAAAAAGGATTTATATGCATAAAATAGGTTTGTTAGAAAAGATTCAGTTTAGCTCCTATGTATCATTCTACCATATATATGTCCATATATCAGACTGCATGTTCTAAACCTTGTGTTGTGCGCAGGAATATTTTTATCTTTCCCCTCTAAGTTTTACCTCCCTAAAGCAGTGAAGTAGAAAACCGCCCAGGTTCAGACATGCTGTACAAGGACGACATAGCGAAGCGTTATCGTGCTATAATATATTTTCTTAATTATACTTTGTCATTTCCCATGATGTATCGGGAAGGTCACTTCTTCCTTGTCTTTTAGTTCTCAGATGAACGTGCTAGCTTTACTATGTGTGAAAGATGTAGTAACTAAATATCAGTAAAGCAGACAACTCTCTTGGCTGCGTGTCATGTAAATGAATGTGTTGGATGACTACTAATTTAGCCTCCCATCTGCTGCCGTCTATTCCTTGCATTCCAATGAGGAAGGCTGCGTGGTTCCATCCAGCACGCTCTCGGCATTGGCATTAGGATTGTAATGTACAGTATTCTCATTTCATGTTCATACACATAATATATACATATAATACTGTATTACATGCCACTATTGACCTTCCTGTAACAAAAGGAGTGTTACCATGATTTCATTTCTCTTACACATCGAGGACTTGTTCTCTAGTCTGTACCAAGACCAGTATTATTGTCAGATTCCTAACATGTTTCCAATACCTAAATACCTCTCTGCAAAGCTGCATTCATTTCTTTACAATGCATAGAACGTCTATATTCTACAGCGTGAGCGAAGGTTATAATGCTCTGAATAACCCAGAAGAGACTATTTTATACATGGCTGGGATTAGAATCAATAGGAACCATACAGTGAAGCTCCTGCGCTGAATACATACATATTTTAGATTATTGGATTTATATAGTATAGTATATAATACACACATTCGAAGAGATGACAATCAGACCCACTATTGCGACCATTTTGAAATAAAACTAATTTTTGAATCAATTAAAATTTTAGATTGTATAGTGTTTAGTTTATGTAATATAAAGTGTGTGTGTGTATATATAATATATAAGAACAATAAAAGGAAATGTGCTGATGACTACAGCTTTGTAGAAGATGTCGTTCTCCTGTGATTAGGTCTTGTTGCTTGCCTTGTAGGCAGTTGGGGTAAACCAATTTGTTTGCACCGCAGAGCTTGCGTTACAATCAGTGAATGTATAATAATCACTGAAAGAACATTGAAAAGTGAATAGGGCGCAAAGTAGAGCTGACCAAAAAGATTTGCACTACCCTGGCTTCATGCCACTTGGGTACACATGGCAGTGTGAACGTCTTCTGCTAGCACTCAAATGCCAACCCACTAGGTTCCCACTTGTGATTCTTATTCTTCCACGACATCATGACATCGCATAAATCACAAGACCTCACATAATGTTTATCATACAGGTCTATTAGTCAAAAGAATTGACCAACCTTTTTAGCGCTAGTTGAAAGTTTGTACAGCCCTTGCCTGGCTGTATCGGAGCACCGAAGTTTACGCCATGACTGCCCAGAAGCTATGATTAGGATACACTATTGAAAAGAAAAATGCTTTGTAAGTACTCTAAAGACGATATATGTTCCTAGTGTTAATTCAGACATATGGTATGAAACAGAAGCAGATGATAAGTAGGAGGACAGCATAAGATTGCTGCTTGCTGTCTAAACAGGCAGCTAAAGATATTGTTTAGGAATAAAATGCCAAAGTCTCACTTCTATTATGGCTTAACACAAACTTTACATGACTGATGGACTAGTGAATTGCGCTCCTGGTAACCTAATAAATAAGACACCACACACTGCGTGACATGGATTAAAATTTTTGGCCACAGCAGCCCTTTATTTTTTATAAGAAAAAACATCAACAAGAAAAACAAGATTATCGGCCCAGAGATGTGGTTGTTATAAATCCCAGCCCCATATCCCCCTCCGCCGTGTACACCTAGCTCAAGGGGGAATCTGGGTATACCCCTTGATCATTTTCCTTGTGTCCGCTGAGCTCCTCCCCAGGGACCCATCTATTCCACTGTCCACTGAGCTCCTCCCCAGGGACCCATATTCCACTGTCCACTGAGCTCCTCCCCAGGGACCCATATTCCACTGTCCGCTGAGCTCTGGCCCAGGGACCCCATTAAAAACATAATTCTCCAACCAACAAAGAGGGGGTTTAAACAACCACATCCCGCCGCCAAATGCTGCTGTAACATACAATATTAAAATGTTGATATGACATTGTCAATTTGGATACATTACTGATAACAATTGATACAATACTAATAATGTTGATAAAATACCGATGATGTTGAATACCAAAACATTGTTAGAATATTGACAGTGTTGCAAAGTCCTGATATTGATACATTTCCCTTTATTATAGGGAGGGTGGGTGGGACAACTGCTGGTTCAGTCTTTGAGTCCAGGACAAAGGAATGACACCTTAACATGGGACCTATTTCTTATATGGCCCCTGCCCCCCCGTCTCTCCTCCTGCTCGCTGACCCCCCACCACATTCCTTAGGTAAAAACCCCATCCCTTACTCCTTAACCCTTTCCTGGATCTATCACTGCCTCAGTCATGTACGTTACGGCTATCTGCCTTCACTCTGCTTGACTGATGGACTAGTGAATTGCGCTCCTGGTAACCTAATAAATAAGACACCACACACTGCGTGACATGGATTAAAATTTTTGGCCACAGCAGCCCTTTATTTTTTATAAGAAAAAACATCAACAAGAAAAACAAGATTATCGGCCCAGAGATGTGGTTGTTATAAATCCCAGCCCCATATCCCCCTCCGCCGTGTACACCTAGCTCAAGGGGGAATCTGGGTATACCCCTTGATCATTTTCCTTGTGTCCGCTGAGCTCCTCCCCAGGGACCCATCTATTCCACTGTCCACTGAGCTCCTCCCCAGGGACCCATATTCCACTGTCCACTGAGCTCCTCCCCAGGGACCCATATTCCACTGTCCGCTGAGCTCTGGCCCAGGGACCCCATTAAAAACATAATTCTCCAACCAACAAAGAGGGGGTTTAAACAACCACATCCCGCCGCCAAATGCTGCTGTAACATACAATATTAAAATGTTGATATGACATTGTCAATTTGGATACATTACTAATAACAATTGATACAATACTAATAATGTTGATAAAATACCGATGATGTTGAATACCAAAACATTGTTAGAATATTGACAGTGTTGCAAAGTCCTGATATTGATACATTTCCCTTTATTATAGGGAGGGTGGGTGGGACAACTGCTGGTTCAGTCTTTGAGTCCAGGACAAAGGAATGACACCTTAACATGGGACCTATTTCTTATATGGCCCCTGCCCCCCCCGTCTCTCCTCCTGCTCGCTGACCCCCCACCACATTCCTTAGGTAAAAACCCCATCCCTTACTCCTTAACCCTTTCCTGGATCTATCACTGCCTCAGTCATGTACGTTACGGCTATCTGCCTTCACTCTGCTTGACTGATGGACTAGTGAATTGCGCTCCTGGTAACCTAATAAATAAGACACCACACACTGCGTGACATGGATTAAAATTTTTGGCCACAGCAGCCCTTTATTTTTTATAAGAAAAAACATCAACAAGAAAAACAAGATTATCGGCCCAGAGATGTGGTTGTTATAAATCCCAGCCCCATATCCCCCTCCGCCGTGTACACCTAGCTCAAGGGGGAATCTGGGTATACCCCTTGATCATTTTCCTTGTGTCCGCTGAGCTCCTCCCCAGGGACCCATCTATTCCACTGTCCACTGAGCTCCTCCCCAGGGACCCATATTCCACTGTCCACTGAGCTCCTCCCCAGGGACCCATATTCCACTGTCCGCTGAGCTCTGGCCCAGGGACCCCATTAAAAACATAATTCTCCAACCAACAAAGAGGGGGTTTAAACAACCACATCCCGCCAAGACTCGCTCTTGTGACACCTTACAAGAGTGAGTTCCTCCACAACTTAATGGCTCGTTCTACTCCTTCTTGTATTCCCAACATCCATATATCAATGCCAATGTCATTAAGATGTACCTTATCATCTCTCCAAAAATGTTCCTTTGTATTTTCAAGCATCTGGTGACGTATGGCCACCCCTCCGTTTTCCAACACAAATTTTGTTATTTTTTTATTAACCTTTATCCTTGTATTATTGATGCGAGCCACTGATCGCGCTGTTCTCCATATTTGTCTAGCTACTATATCCGACCAGACCACCACTGTTTCTGGGTAAGACCTCCATAAATTCAACATATTGAGCTTTATGTTCCTAACTAAATGTCTTGATGTTCTTATTGCTAAATCATTACCACCTAAATGGTAAGTAAGACGTCCGGGGGGCGTTAGAACTCCACATGATACTGGATTTCTTTTAACAGCTGATGCCACTGCATTCCCCTCTTTCCTATCCATGTCACCCGTGCCAAGGAACTGGGCAACCCCAACTGTTTACCATTAGGCCTGACTGCTGCACGTAAGGCCCCCCAAAAAACAAATGAATGTCCCATGATCCAAACCAGGCATTGCTGTTCAGCTAAAACAAAAAACAAAAACACAATTATCACACAATTGTCTAAATGAAGACACAACTACTATAAGATTACCAAAATGTACACATATATATACATGTACGCCATTTATAATAAATGTAATCTAATGTAACTCTTAAATCTGCTCGATTCCCATCTCCCGATTTTTTTAACTATGTCAGGCCCTAAGCCCCATCTAGCAGCTTCTGTGGCTGCTCCTATCCTAAATGAGTGTGAAGTGAATGCATTTGGAGACTCTCCCAATATTGTCAGGCATTTTTTAAGAACTGCTGTGAATTGAAATTGTGACAATGACTTACAATCCTCATGAATTAGTAATGAACCTTGGATATTTGGCCTTCTTGAGACATAGTTTCTAAAACAGATGACCGGGCAGGCCCTGGAACCGCTTAAAGGAAACGATGTGATCCATTTTCCTCTACCCTGTTGATCAGTTTTTGACTTTGCCAGAAAACATTCCAATCTGTCTGTGTACTGATGCATGTCCTCAGCTTGTAGACCCCCACTTCTGGTGGAGCTACTCGACACTAACTCGCTGATTCTAAAAGCTCCAAAAAAGGCCAGTGTGAATGTACAACTAAAGAGTAACACTTCAAACGGACTGCTACAGACTCGGCCTAGTACACTCAGTATCTGCTGCAATAACTGGAAAGAAATCGTACGCCGTTTATCTCTGGTCTTCTTACAACTTTTCCTGTAACCCTTTAGGGCCTGCTTAACTAAAAAATGCTTTGTGTAATCAGTGAAGTCGTGCAACTTAAACCAAAAAGCTAATCCAGACATTTTACTATCAATACTGGACAATGAAGTACCGTCCACAAAGGCCCTGCTAATGTAAAATAACAACAAGGAAACATTGTCATGTAACCTGGCATCATGTCCCACTAGGGCACACAAGTCTTCCCATTCCCTCCATGGTGACTGGTACCTCTGCCATGTGCTTACACCTACAGACCGTTCTATCAGAGCGTATGCGGTGTCACTGGCAGTGACCACAGAAAATCCGGACACTTCTTGCCTTGTACCTCTGCCATTGGGGCTAACGAACGGAATCTGTCCCACTGAAAACGAGACAGAGCATCAGCCACAGAATTGCACACACCGGGGACATGCACAGCTGTAATCTGACAATTTGACTTTAAACAGCGCAGCACTAGATGACGCAGCAACGTAACAGGCAGGGAAGAAGCTGATTGTTTGTTGATGACTTCTACAACTCCCAAGTTATCACAATGAAATCTCACTTTTCGGTTTTTGAAAATATTGCACCAAATTTCACAAGCAACCACTATGGGGAACAATTCAAGGAGTACTAAGTTTCGTGTTAACCCATTGTTTCTCCAACTCTCTGGCCACCTATCTGCACACCACTGTCCAGAACAATATGCACCAAAACCAGTTGACCCCGCTGCATCAGTGTGGATGTCTAGATCAAAATTTGAAACCGGTGGTCTGATCCACAATGACCTCCCATTAAACTCCATTAAGAACTGTTCCCATACCGCCAGATCGTCCTTTAATGTTCTAGCCAGCCGCACAAAGTGATGTGGAAAGGTTATGCCTGAGGTAGCTGCAGCTAGGCGCCTACAAAAAAACTCTACCCATTGGAATAATGCGACAAGCAAAGTTCATTTTTCCTAACAGCGATTGTAGATCCTTTAATCTGATTTTACGGTGAGATCTAGCTTCTCTGACTGCCTCCAGCAGATCACTGACCTTGTCATCCGGTAATCTGCACTCCATGGCCTCACTGTCAATCAAAATTCCTAAAAACTTGATAAGTGTAGACTGGCCTTCTGTTTTATCTGATGCAAACGGTACTCCGAAACGCTTAAAAACCGACTGAATCGCTGACAATAATGAAGCACAAACAAATGACTTTGGTGGACCAATACATAGGAAATCATCTAGATAATGCAGGACAGAACGCACGCCGGCTTCCTTCTTTACTACCCACTCCAAAAATGTGCTAAATGATTCAAACAAGGAGCATGAGATGGAGCAGCCCATGGGTAAACACAAGTCTACATAAAACATTCCCTGCCACTGACAACCCAAGAGATGAAAGCTATCTGGATGGACTGGTAAGAGTCTAAAGGCAGCTTCAATGTCTGTTTTTGCCATTAAAGCTCCTCTGCCGTACTTCTGAACCCATGCAATCGCTGTATCAAATGAAGTATACGAGACTGTGCAAAGTTCCTGATCGATTCCATCATTAACTGAGCTTCCATGAGGGAAGGACAGATGATGGATCAGCCTAAACTTATTGGGTTCCTTCTTTGGGACCACTTCCAATGGAGAGACCCTTAAGTTTTCTATTGGCATTTTGGGGAATGGGCCTGCCATGCGGCCCATGTCAATTTCTTTGTTTAGTTTTGTGGAGACAATGTGAGAATATGTATAAGCTGAAGCAAGGTTACGAGAACAGGTTAATGGGCCTGAAGTAGATGGGATCTTAAAACCTTCTGAGAAACCCTCCCCCAGCAATTGTGCTGCTTTTCTATCTGGGTACCTGCTTAGATAGCCCACCATCTCCCCGAGTCTAATTGGGGTTTCCCCCTTTTTGGTTAATCTCTGCTGTTGGGGTTTTATTTCGTTTAAAGCATTTTGATAGGCTATGGTTTCCACTACAGAAGGTGCATTCATGTTTGTACCTGCATGTGTTTCCGAATCTGCACTGGCTATCATTGAACTGCCAGCAGCAACCTTTTCTGTTTGCTGCCGACAATCCGATTGCTGGTGATCTGCCGACATAGCCCTGAAAGGGCTGATTAACCCCACGTGGCGCTGTCATGAGACTCATCCATAAACCAATATCTTTGTGATCCCAACGAATCCCTTGGCGACCAGCCTTTCGTTGGCGAAACTGCTCATCATAGCGCAGCCATGCTAAACCTCCATACACACGGTGCGCCTCCCCGATAGAATCCATGTAACAAAATAAGGCAGAGCAATGTTCAGGAGTTTTTTGGCCTATTACACTTGCTAATATGGCAAAGGCCTGGAACCAATTGCTAAATGTTTGGGGGATGAGACGATACTGTCTGTCTTGTTCCTCTCTTTTCCTCTCATGAAACCTTACTCTATCCAAGTTATATTTTTCTAAGGGCAATAATGAAAATATTTCCACATATTCGTCGGCCCAAATCTTCTCCCTAACCTCCTGTTTCAAATGAATTCCTAGAGGACCCTCAAAACATACATATAATTCTCCTTTTGCTGCATCAGATAATGTAACCCCTTGTGAATTTACTGCGTCCTCCTGTGTGTCTGGATCAGCACACGACTGACTTACCACCTCCGATGTCCGGCGACCATTCCCACACCATGCAGCAATAGGAGAAGAAGTTATGGGTAAGCTAGACTGACTCAAAGCCTCCTTAACCCCTGACACTAATTGCTGTACTACTGAATTAAGATCCCATCCTACATTGCCGGGAACTGTACCCCCAACTGCGCCCACTGGACTCATTACAGGTGTTGTTACACTAGATACAGGACAAGAAAAATTGTTCTCACCAATACCTGGCTGCGTCCTAGGTTGACCAGCCGTCCGTGACGTATTAGTTATAGTCTCTACAGCCCCTCCATTATTGAAGTGCTGCGTGCTGCTGCCCTCTAGTGGGGAGTCGTTATCTGTGTCATAGTCATTGTCTGGAATCTCTGCTGAGTCTTGTAGCTGTAGATTTATTGCCTGACTCACATCCTGAGCCGGCCGATGAAGTCTTTGTCTGGTTAAAGTACTTTTGCGCAGTTGTCTTTTTGGATTCCTACCACTCCTCGTGTAATGAGAACCCGGATCCGGAAATGTTGTGTGTCCTAAGCCCATCCCCCCGTGTTGGTTCATTTCCTGGGGTGAGGCCGTATGATGTCCTCTAGAATAATGCAAAGTTTGTTGAGGAAGTTCTAAGGATTCATGGTGGGCTGTCGTCACGTCAGTTGTAGCTTGTGTGGCTGCTTCTCTGGATGGCACCTCAGTAGAGCTGGACTTTCTCCTTGCACTTCTTGGTGTCTCTCTGGTTAGATGGTCTGGCTCTTTTCTCTGTCCCTTGTTATTCTTGTACTGTAGTTTCCTTCCTGGTTTGTAAGAAGGATCAGAGGCCGTGCTGCGCTTTGCTCTTTTCCTAGAAGTAACAGAAGGACTTATGATCATATTGTGAGTCCTATTGGCCATTTCAGAAGTTAGTCTCTCAGGAGGTCTTGATCTTCTAAGAGTTTGATGTTCAGAAAGTTCAGAAGGGACAGATGCTGTATCCCGGGCACTCTTCAGCAATTCGTCTAGCTGGGCCTGAATCCATTCGGGCCTACACGTCAAAGCCGCAGCCTGAACGCTCCTCAGCAAGGCATCCATACTGCTGGTTCAGTCTTTGAGTCCAGGACAAAGGAATGACACCTTAACATGGGACCTATTTCTTATATGGCCCCTGCCCCCCCCCCGTCTCTCCTCCTGCTCGCTGACCCCCCACCACATTCCTTAGGTAAAAACCCCATCCCTTACTCCTTAACCCTTTCCTGGATCTATCACTGCCTCAGTCATGTACGTTACGGCTATCTGCCTTCACTCTGCTAAGTCTTAAATCTTGAGCTAGAAACACGTTAAGGCCAAATCCGTTTTCCATGAGCATTAAACAGAAGCGTAAGCTATGTAGAAAAGATACTATGGTGAAATCTAGTACGTGCATCTTTCAGTACCACTAATTTTTTTGAGTTCACCATATTTGTTCTAAATAAAGATCGAGGACATTGTATGATCTGCTTATGGATGACGTACCTCTAGTCATCAGTTGTGTGTGGCTCAGAAGTAAAACAACTGACCAGACACAAATGTATTGAAATGCACTGCAGGAGTTAGGCCTTGTGCGCACACTGCGTTTTTTGGTACAGTTTGTTGCCCAAAACTACGTCTCTCCTTTTCCCAGCAAACTCTTATGAGAATTCAGAAATGATGTGCACACGCTGCTTCTTTTAACTTGCAGTTTCGGGTGCTGAAAAAAGAAGCAGCCTGTCAAGTCTTTGTGTGTTTTTGTTCTGCGTATTTTAGCCTTTGCAGCCATTGAATACACTAAAAAAAAGGATGGCACAAAAATTCCCCTAAAAACACCCTTCCGCACACAATTTTATCACACCATATATCCAATGTTATTACTATTAAAAAAAATGATTTAACTTTTTTTTTAAAGGTTATAATACCTTTTTATATACAGCCATATACAGGCATGTAGGATTTAGTCGATAGACCTGTGATGATGGGTTGATCGCTAGCATGCCATTAAAGTAAGAAAATTTGTTGTCCAAATGCTGCCTTGAAAAGGAACCAATCACCAGGATTTTCGTATAAAGCCAGTGCTATACTGGCACTATCAGGCTGATTCTCTGCATACCTTTAGTGGTCACCTCCGATGTTTAGGTTTTGAAATCCAAGAAAGTAAAGTTTATAAAATCGGCAGCTTCTTGACCGACAGCAGCTGAGGATCAGCTAATAGCTGGGTGGGTATTCATATTGATTCCCGCCCCCCTGCTTGTTGTTCCTCCCCCTCTCGGTAAAATTAGCATAGAGAACAAATTCTTTGGTATTATCTTCATTTACTTTGTCTTTAATGAAGAAAAAATTGTCTCAAAACCAAATTGGATATAATTCCACACCGAACATAAAAAAGGAGGTGGACGAAAGTATTGGCACTGTTTGAAAAATCATGTAATTTGTGTAATTAACAGCACCTGTAACTTACCTGTGGCACCTAACAGGTGTTGGCAATAACTAAATCACACTTGCAGCCAGTTGACATGGATTAAAGTTGACTCAACCTCTGTCCTGTGTCCTTGTGTGTACCACATTGAGCATGGAGAGAAGAAAGAAGACCAAAGAACTGTCTGAGGACTTGAGAATCCAAATTGTGAGGAAGCATGAGCAATCTCAAGGCTACAAGTCCATCTCCAAAGACCTGAAAGTTCCTGTGTCTACGGTGCACCGTGTCAACAAGAAGTTTAAAGCCCATGGCACTGTGGCTAACCTCCCTAGATGTGGAAGGAAAAGGAAAATTGAGGCGAGATTTCAATGCACGATTGTGCGGATGGTGGATAAAGAACCTCGACTAATATCCAAACAAGTTCAAGCTGCCCTGCAGTCCAAGGGTACAACAGTGTCAACCCATACTATCTGTCGACGTCTGAATGAAAAGGGACTGTATGGTAGGATACCCAGGAAGACCCCATTTCTTACCCCGAGACATAAAAAAGCCAGGCTGGAGTTTGCCAAAACATACCTGAAAAAGCCTAAAACGTTTTGGAAGAATGTTCTCTGGTCAGATGAGACAAAAGTAGAGCTTTTTGGGAAAAGCCATCAACATAGAGTTTACAGGGAACAAAAAAAGAGGCATTCAAAGAAAAGAACACTGTCCCTACAGTCAAACATGGTGGAGGTTCCCTGATGTTTTTGGGTTGCTTTGCTGCCTCTGGCACTGGACTGCTTGACCGTGTGCATGGCATTATGAAGTCTGAAGACTACCAACACATTTTGCAGCATAATGTAGGGCCCAGTGTGAGAAAGCTGGGTCTCCCTCAGAGGTCATGGGTCTTCCAGCAGGACAATGACCAAAAACACACTTCAAAAAGCACTAGAAAATGGTTTGATAGAAAGCACTGGAGACTACTAAAGTGGCCAGCAATGAGTCCAGACCTGAATCCCATAGAACACCTGTGGAGAGATCTCAAAATGGCAGTTTGGAGAAGGCACCCTTCAAATTTCAGGGACCTGGATTAGTTTGCCAAAGAATGGTCTAAAATTCCAGCAGATTATTGTAAGAAACTCATTGATGCTTACCGGAAGCGGTTGTTCGCAGTTATTTTGGCTAAAGGTTGTGCAACCAAGTATTAGGCTAAGGGTGCCAATACTTTTGTCTGGCCCATTTTTGGAGTTTTGTGTGAAATGATCAATGATTTGATTTTTGTTTTTCATTCTCTTTTGTGTTTTTTCATTGCAAGCAAAATAAATGAAGATAATAATACCAAATAATTTGTGATTGCAATCATTTTCAAGAAGAAACTGAGTATTATCTGACAGAATTGCAGGGTGCCAATACTTTTGGCCAGCACTGTACAGTCATGGCCAAATGTTTTGAGAATGCTACAAATATTAATGTTTACAAAGTCTACTGCTTACGTTTTTCTAATTGCAATTTGCATATACTCCAGAATGTCATAAAGAGTGATCAGCTTAAGGCTATATGCACACAGTGCGTTTTTCTCGGCGTTTTTGCGCGTTTTTCGGGTGCGTTTTTGGCCTCAAAACTGCATGACTTCGCTTCCCCAGCAAAGTCTGAGTTTTCATTTTTGCTGTGCCCACACAGCGGTTTTTTTTCAGCTGCGTTTTTGTGGTGCCACAAAAACGCAGCATGTCAATTATTCCCGCGTTTTTCACTGCGCTTTTCATCCATTGAGTTCAATGGGATGTTGAAAGACGCAATGAGAAACGCAAATAGCTGCGTTTTGGTGCGTTTCTAAGACCAAAAACGCAGCTATAAACGCAGGAGGTGGGTAGTAAAGTGACGTGTACAGGAAGAGGATTCCTTCTGTCAGTATATACAGAAGCGTGAATCCTCCCGGCACCGTCACCGTCGTTTCCACCTCCCGTCCTGTGCATGTATGCTGCCGTGCGGCGCCATGTACAGGCAGGAGGTGGAGGCAGCTGCGAAAACAAAAGTTAACAGTAGAAAAAAAAAAAAGTTATACTCACCTGTCTGCAGACTCCCGGTGCCATGCTCGCTCCCAGCTCCTCTCACGGTATCGCCACCCCCGCTCCGGCTGTGTGCAGACGGCCGGGAAACCTCCGATGGATGCAGGACCTGGCGATGGATCACCTGATGCAGTCGCCTGACGCATCAGCTGATCGTAAGGGACGCGGGCGCCCGGCCGGTATCAGCGGATGCATCAGGAGACTTCATCCCTGATTACCGGCAGCTGCTGCAGCGATCGCACAGCATCAGACTCCCGCCCCATCGCTGCAGGAGCTGCCGGTAATCACATAAGTGAGTATTATTTTTTTTATTTTTTTTTGCACTGATGCTTCAGCTGATTGTATAAAAGCCGATTATACAATCAGTTGATGTGTGATGTGATTCAGGCACTTGATCCTGACACATCATCTGATTTCTTTGCCTTCCAGCAAACTGATCAGATGATATTGGATCCGGATTGGACGGCGCGGGACCCTGACCCAGGATTACTGCGGAGGGGGGGTTCTTTATTTCAATAAAGATGGAGTCACTAATTGTGTTGTGTTTTATTTCTAATAAAAATATTTTTCTGTGTGTTGTTTTTTTTTTTTTATCTTTACTAGAAATTCATGGTGGCCATGTCTAATATTGGCGTGACACCATGAATTTCGGGCTTATGGCCAGCTATACAGCTAGCCCTAACCCCATTATTACCCGGCGAGCCACCCGGCATCAGGGCAGCTGGAAGAGTTGGATACAGCGCCAGAAGATGGCGCTTCTATGAAAGCGCCATTTTCTGGGGTGGCTGCGGGACTGCAATTCACAGCGGGGGTACCCAGAAAGCATGGGCACCCTGCACTGTGGATTCCAATCCCCAGCTGCCTAGTTGTACCCGGCTGGACTCAAAAATTGGGCGAAGCTCACGTCATTTTTTTTTTAAAATTATTTCATGAAATTTAAAAAAAAAAGGGCTTCCCTATATTTTTGGTTCCCAGCCGGGTACAAATAGGCAGCTGGGGGTTGGGGGCAGCCCGTACCTGCCTGCTGTACCCGGCTAGCATACAAAAATATGGCGTCATATTTTTTGTTTGGGGGGGCAAAGAAATCCTGCATACAGTCCTGGAAGGAGGATGCTGAGCCTTGTAGTTCAACAGCTGCTGTCTGCTCTCCTGCATACACTATTGGATGGAGTATGCTGAGCCTTGTAGTTCTGCAGATGTCTGCTCTTCTGCATGCACTAGTGGAGAATGAAGAACACATTGAAGAAGGAAATGACATCAGACCTTTTTTTTTTTGTTCACTGATAAAAAAAACGCATAAAGACGCAGTGAGCAAAAACGCAGCAAAAAACGCACCAAATCGCGGCAAAACGCGTGCGTTTTTTGCCGCGTTTTTTTGACGCAGGTGCGTTTTTAGCGGCCAAAAACGCAGCGTCAAAAAGACGCAGTGTGCGCACATAGCCTAAAGGGAACCAAACATCAGGATTTTCGTGTATTAGCTGCAGCCAGTGCAGTACTGGCACTATCAGGCACATTGTGTACATACCATTAGGGGGCAGCTCGGGTGTTTAGTCAGTGAAATCCAACTTTATAAAGTTTGAAATTTCGTGCACTTTTTGATTGACGTGTGCACCTCTCTGTTAATGTCCGGGCGGGTTATGCAGGAGTTCCCCGCCCCCCCACCAGCCTGTTCCTCCCTCTCTCCTGATGTCCGGGCGGGTTATGCACTTATTTCCCGCCCCCCCCCCGCGCCGCCTGTTCCTCCCTCCCTCCCTCTGGCTGTATGTAAATTTCTAATCTTCAGAAACATGGCGCCGGAGTGGGCCTCTGCATATAGCGCTTATCTCCGGCGCCATGTTTCTGAAGCCCGCATCACACAGCTTGGTGTCTAAGAGGGTGGCGCATGCGCCCTCGCTCCTTCAGATCCCGTTGTGACCGCGGGAGCGAGCGCGATCACAACAGGACTGCAGAACAGCTGATCGGAGGACGCGATCAGCTGTAGCTACGATGACGAGCCGCCTCAGGACACCGGGCCAGAACAGCAGCCTGCCAGCGACATCGGGGGTCAGGTGAGGTAAGTTCACAATGGACTCACATGACCCCTTGACGGCAGTGCTGCGAGACCCGGTCACGGTAGTGATATCGGGCGGCACTGTCTTCACGGTGTCAGGTGAATGAAATTACTAGCACCTGTGATGTCATTGCCCCAGCAGTCACACACACATTATACACACGCTGCTGTGTGTGCGCCCCTGCGTTGACCTGGGCTCACCTTCTGAATTCCAGGTCACTGCAGGAAAGCACTCACAGGTGTGTGTGTGTGTGTTTGTGTGTGTGTGTGTGTGTGTGTGTGTGTGCGCGTGCGCATGTGTGTGCGTGTATAATGTGCGCGTGTGTGTGCGCGCGTGTGTATAATGTGTGCACGTGTGTATGTGTGTGCGCGTGTGTATGTGTGTGCGCGTGTATAATGTGTGTGCGCACGTGCGTGTGTATGATGTGTGCGCGCGTGTGTGTGTGCGTGTATGTGCGTGCGCGTGTATAATGCGTGCGCGCGTGTGTGTGCACGCGTGTGTGTATGTGTGTGCGCGTGTGTGTATGTGTGCGCGCACGCGCGTGTGTGTATGATGTGTGTGTGTGTATAATGTGCGCGCGCGCGCGTGTGTATAGTGTGCGCGCGCGCGCGTGTGTATAGTGTGCGCGCGCGCGTGTGTATAGTGTGTGTGTGTGTGTGTGTGTGCGCGCGTATAGTGTATGTGCGTGCGTATAATGTGCGTGTATAGTGTGTGTATAATGTGTGCGCGCGCGTGTGTGTATAGTGTGTGTATATAGTGTGTGTGTGTATGTGCGTGTATAATGTGCGTGCGTATAATGTGCATAATGTGCGTGTGTGTGTGCGCGCGCGTGTATGTGTGTGCGCAATGTGTGTGCGCGCTCGCGTGTGTGTGTGTGTGTGTATATAGTGTGTGTGTGTATATAGTGTGCGTGTGTGTATATAGTGTGTGTTTAGTGTGTGTATATAGTGTGTGTTTAGTGTGTGTGTATAGTGTGTGTTTAGTGTGTGTGTGTATGTATATATATATATATATATAATATATATATATATATATATATATATATATATATATATATATATATATATATATATATATATATATATATATATATATATATATATATATATATAAAATGTATGTGTGTGTATATAGTGTATGTGTGTGTATATAGTGTGTGTGTGTGTGGGGGTAGGTATAGTGTGTGTGTGTGTGTGGGGGTAGGTATAGTGAGTGTGTGTGTGTGTGTGTGTGTGTGTGTGTGTGTATATAGTGTGTGTGTGTGTGTGTGTGTGTGTGTGGGGGGGTAGGTATAGTGTGTGTGTGTGTGTGTGTGTGTGTGTGTGTGTGTGCGCGCGCGCCTCTCTGCTGGGGCAATGACGTCACAGGTGGAAGTGAGGGGCTGCTCTCACAATTAATGGGGGACTTTTAGTTCCGCATTGAACGTACCAGGGATTATGGGATCAACCCCAGATTTGGATTTCGGCGGACCTGGATTATGGATGTCCCAGGGAATTAAATTTGAAAAGATGGTGTCTATTGTGTTCTAATTTCTATTTTTATGTCTTTTCAGGGTCAACTTTGGAGAACGTCGGGTGACATCTAAATGGATTACGGCGGACCTTTAGCATTTTAATAATTTTGTTAATAAATTGGTCAACAAGGGATGGCGTCGGGGTTTTTTTTGTTCTAATAAAAAGTATTACTTTCAAATAAAGGAATTCGTAATGGGGGTGTTTACTAGATACCCACCCATTACTAATACCAGGACTTGATGGCAGCTGGCAATTCACAGCTGTTATCAACCCATATATTACCCCGTTTGCCACCGCACCAGGGCAACGGGATGAGTTGGGGCGAAGCGCCAGTATTGGCACGTCTAAGGGATGCGCCACTTCTGGGGCGGCTGCGGCCTGCTATTTTTAGGCTGGGGAGTGTCCAATAACAGTGGACCTCCCTAGTCTGAGAATATCAGACCCCAGCTGTCCGCTTTACCTTGGCTGGTGATCCAATTTGGGGGGACCCCACGTTTTTTGTTTTAAATTATTTATTTAATGTAAAATAACTGCATGGGGTACCCTCTGTTTTGGATTACCAGCCAAGGTGAAGCTGCCAGCTGTGGTTTGCAGGCTGCAGCCATCTGCTTTACCCTAGCTGGCTACAAAAATAGGGGGAACCCCACGTCATTTTTTTTTAATTATTTATTTTTTGGCTAAATACAAGGCTAGGCACCCTTTAGTGATGAAAGTCACTAAAGGGTGCCAGCTTAGAATATGCGGGGAGGTGGGACATTATATAGGTCTTTCTCATCTATCTATTCATCTATCCATCTTTCCCTCTATCCATTATCTGTCTATCGATTATCTATCTAATATCTATATTATTTATTGCAGTTCAGCATAAAAAAAACCGCAGGGACCAACCTGCGGGAAAACTGCAGGAAAAGCGCATGCGTTTTTCCCACGGTTTTGGTGCGGTTTTTTACTGCAGGTGCGGTAATCTTCAACTCCCAGAAGTTTCTCAAGAAATTTTCTTGAGAAAAATCACTTTTCTAGTGCGCACATAGCCTAAAGATCTTACTTTACTTTTTTTTTGGAATGGTTGCACAAGCCACCTTCGAACATACATATCGATGAAAAATTAATTATACAACCGCAAGTAGCAGCAGCATAGGTGGCGAGGACGCGGCAGGCAGCGGGGATAGGTAAGCTCTATGAATACTCCACCTCCTCCTACTTCTCCTCCTCCATCATCATTCTCCTCCTCCTCATTATCCTCCTCCTCATTATCCTCCTTCTCCATCATCATTATAATCCTGCTCCTCCATCATTATCCTCCTCCTCCTCCACATAATCCTCCTCCTCCATCATCATTATCCTCCTCCTCCTCCATCATTATCCTCCTCATAATCCTCCTTCTCCATCATCATTATCCTCCTCCTCCTCCTCCATCATCCTCATTATCCTCCTCCATCATCATCATTATCCTCCTCCATCATTTTCCTCCTCCTCCATCATCATTATCCTCTTTCTCCATCATTATCCTCCTCCTCATAATCCTCCTCCTCCATCATTATCCTCATCCCCCTTCTCCATCATCATTATCCTCCTCCTCCATCATCATCATCATTATCCTCCTCCATCATCATTATCCTCCTCCATCATCATCATCATTATCCTCCTCCATCATCATCATCATTATCCTCCTCCATCATCATCATCATTATCCTCCTCCATCATCATCATCATTATCCTCCTCCATCATCATCATCATTATCCTCCTCCATCATCATCATCATTATCCTCCTCCATCATCATCATCATTATCCTCCTCCATCATCATCATCATTATCCTCCTCCATCATCATCATCATTATCCGCCTCCATCATCATCATCATTATCCGCCTCCATCATCATCATCATTATCCGCCTCCATCATCATCATCATTATCCGCCTCCATCATCATCATCATTATCCGCCCCCATCATCATCATCATTATCCTCCTCCATCATCATCATCATCATTATCCTCCTCCATCATCATCATCATTATCCGCCTCCATCATCATCATCATTATCCGCCTCCATCATCATCATCATTATCCGCCTCCATCATCATCATCATTATCCGCCTCCATCATCATCATCATTATCCGCCTCCATCATCATCATCATTATCCGCCTCCATCATCATCATCATTATCCTCCTCCATCATCATCATCATTATCCTCCTCCATCATCATCATCATTATCCTCCTCCATCATCATCATCATCATTATCCTCCTCCATCATCATCATCATAATCCTCCTCCATCATCATCATCATCATCATTATCCTCCTCCATCATCATCATTATCCTCCTCCATGATCATCATCATCATCATCATCATCATTATCCTCCTCCATCATCATCATCATCATCATTATCCTCCTCCATCATCATCATTATCCTCCTCCATGATCATCATCATCATCATCATCATTCTCCTCCTCCATCATCATCATCATCATCATTCTCCTCCTCCATCATCATCATCATCATCATTCTCCTCCTCCATCATCATCATCATCATCATCATCATCCTCCTCCATCATCATCATCATCATCATCATTATCCTCCTCCATCATCATCATCATCATCATCATTATCCTCCTCCATCATCATCATCATCATCATCATTATCCTCCTCCATCATCATCATCATCATCATTATCCTCCTCCATCATCATCATCATCATCATTATCCTCCTCCATCATCATCATCATCATCATTATCCTCCTCCATCATCATCATCATCATCATTATCCTCCTCCATGATCATCATCATCATCATTATCCTCCTCCATGATCATCATCATCATCATTATCCTCCTCCATGATCATCATCATCATCATCATTATCCTTCTCCATCATCATCATCATCATTATCCTTCTCCATCATCATCATCATCATTATCCTCCTCCATCATCATCATCATTATCCTCCTCCATCATCATCATCATCATTATCCTCCTCCATCATCATCATCATCATCCTCCTCCATCATCATCATTATCCTCCTCCATCATCATCATCATTATCCTCCTCCATCATCATCATCATTATCCTCCTCCATCATCATCATCATTATCCTCCTCCATCATCATCATCATTATCCTCCTCCATCATCATCATCATTATCCTCCTCCATCATCATCATCATTATCCTCCTCCATCATCATCATCATTATCCTCCTCCATCATCATCATCATTATCCTCCTCCATCATCATCATCATTATCCTCCTCCATCATCATCATCATTATCCTCCTCCATCATCATCATCCGCCTCCATCATCATTATCCGCCTCCATCATCATCATCATTATCCTCCTCCATCATCATCATCATTATCCTCCTCCATCATCATCATCATTATCCGCCTCCATCATCATCATCATTATCCTCCTCCATCATCATCATCATTATCCTCCTCCATCATCATCATCATTATCCTCCTCCATCATCATCATCATCATCATCATTCTCCTCCTCCATCATCATCATCATCATCATCATCATTATCCTCCTCCATCATCATCATCATTATCCTTCTCCATCATCATCATTATCCTCCTCCATGATCATCATCATCATCATTATCCTTCTCCATCATCATCATCATCATTATCCTCCTCCATCATCATCATCATTATCCTCCTCCATCATCATCATCATCATTATCCTCCTCCATCATCATCATCATTATCCTCCTCCATCATCATTCTCCTCCTCCATCATCATCATCATCATTCTCCTCCTCCATCATCATCATCATTATCCTCCTCCATCATCATTCTCCTCCTCCATCATCATCATCATCATTATCCTCCTCCATCATTATCATCATCATTATCCTCCTCCATCATCATCATCATTATCCTCCTCCATCATCATTCTCCTCCTCCATCATCATCATCATCATTCTCCTCCTCCATCATCATCATCATCATTATCCTCTTTCATCATCATCATCATCATTCTCCTCCTCCATCATCATCATCATCATTATCCTCCTCCATCATCATCATCATTATCCTCCTCCATCATCATCATCATTATCCTCCTCCATCATCATTATCCTCCTCCATCATCATCATTCTCCTCCTCCATCATCATCATTCTCCTCCTCCATCATCATCATCATTATCCTCCTCCATCATCATCATCATTATCCTCCTCCATCATCATCATCATTATCCTCCTCCATCATCATCATCATCATCATCATTATCCTCCTCCATCATCATCATAATCATCATCATCATCATCATCATTATCCTCCTCCATCATCATCATCATCATTATCCTCCTCCATCATCATCATCATCATTATCCTCCTCCATCATCATCATCATCATTATCCTCCTCCATCATCATCATCATCATCATCATCATTATCCTCCTCCATGATCATCATCATCATCATTATCCTCCTCCATGATCATCATCATCATCATCATTATCCTTCTCCATCATCATCATCATCATTATCCTTCTCCATCATCATCATCATCATTATCCTCCTCCATCATCATCATCATTATCCTCCTCCATCATCATCATCATCATTATCCTCCTCCATCATCATCATCATCATCCTCCTCCATCATCATCATTATCCTCCTCCATCATCATCATCATTATCCTCCTCCATCATCATCATCATTATCCTCCTCCATCATCATCATCATTATCCTCCTCCATCATCATCATCATTATCCTCCTCCATCATCATCATCATTATCCTCCTCCATCATCATCATCATTATCCTCCTCCATCATCATCATCATTATCCTCCTCCATCATCATCATCATTATCCTCCTCCATCATCATCATCCGCCTCCATCATCATCATCCGCCTCCATCATCATTATCCGCCTCCATCATCATCATCATTATCCTCCTCCATCATCATCATCATTATCCTCCTCCATCATCATCATCATTATCCGCCTCCATCATCATCATCATTATCCTCCTCCATCATCATCATCATTATCCTCCTCCATCATCATCATCATTATCCTCCTCCATCATCATCATCATCATCATCATTCTCCTCCTCCATCATCATCATCATCATCATCATCATTATCCTCCTCCATCATCATCATCATTATCCTTCTCCATCATCATCATTATCCTCCTCCATCATCATCATCATCATCATCATCATTATCCTCCTCCATGATCATCATCATCATCATTATCCTTCTCCATCATCATCATCATCATTATCCTCCTCCATCATCATCATCATTATCCTCCTCCATCATCATCATCATCATTATCCTCCTCCATCATCATCATCATTATCCTCCTCCATCATCATTCTCCTCCTCCATCATCATCATCATCATTCTCCTCCTCCATCATCATCATCATCATTATCCTCCTCCATCATCATCATCATTATCCTCCTCCATCATCATTCTCCTCCTCCATCATCATCATCATCATTATCCTCCTCCATCATTATCATCATCATTATCCTCCTCCATCATCATCATCATTATCCTCCTCCATCATCATTCTCCTCCTCCATCATCATCATCATCATTCTCCTCCTCCATCATCATCATCATCATTATCCTCTTTCATCATCATCATCATCATTCTCCTCCTCCATCATCATCATCATCATTATCCTCCTCCATCATCATCATCATTATCCTCCTCCATCATCATCATCATTATCCTCCTCCATCATCATTATCCTCCTCCATCATCATCATTCTCCTCCTCCATCATCATCATTCTCCTCCTCCATCATCATCATCATTATCCTCCTCCATCATCATCATCATTATCCTCCTCCATCATCATCATCATTATCCTCCTCCATCATCATCATCATCATCATCATTATCCTCCTCCATCATCATCATAATCATCATCATCATCATCATCATTATCCTCCTCCATCATCATCATCATCATTATCCTCCTCCATCATCATCATCATCATTATCCTCCTCCATCATCATCATCATCATTATCCTCCTCCATCATCATCATCATCATCATCATCATTATCCTCCTCCATCATCATCATAATCATCATCATCATCATCATCATTATCCTCCTCCATCATCATCATCATCATTATCCTCCTCCATCATCATCATCATCATTATCCTCCTCCATCATCATCATCATCATTATCCTCCTCCATCATCATCATCATCATTATCCTCCTCCATCATCATCATCATCATTATCCTCCTCCATCATCATCATCATCATTATCCTCCTCCATCATCATCATCATTATCCTCCTCCATCATCATCATCATCATTATCCTCCTCCATCATCATCATCATCATTATCCTCCTCCATCATCATCATCATCATCATTATCCTCCTCCATCATCATCATCATCATCATCCTCCTCCATCATCATCATCATCATCATCCTCCTCCATCATCATCATCATTATCCTCCTCCATCATCATCATCATTATCCTCCTCCATCATCATCATCATCATTATCCTCCTCCATCATCATCATCATCATTATCCTCCTCCATCATCATCATCATCATTATCCTCCTCCATCATCATCATCATCATTATCCTCCTCCATCATCATCATTATCCTCCTCCATCATTATCCTCCTCCATCATCATCATTATCCTCCTCCATCATCATCATCATCATCATCATTATCCTCCTCCATCATCATCATCATCATCATCATCATCATCATTATCCTCCTCCATCATCATCATTATCCTCCTCCATCATCATCATCATTATCCTCCTCCATCATCATCATCATCATCATCATCATCATTATCCTCCTCCATCATCATCATCATCATCATCATCATCATCATCATCATCATCATTATCCTCCTCCATCATCATCATCATCATTATCCTCCTCCATCATCATCATCATCATTATCCTCCTCCATCATCATCATCATCATTATCCTCCTCCATCATCATCATCATCATTATCCTCCTCCATCATCATCATTATCCTCCTCCATCATCATCATTATCCTCCTCCATCATCATCATTATCCTCCTCCATCATCATCATCATCATTATCCTCCTCCATCATCATTATCCTCCTCCATCATTATCCTCCTCCATCATCATCATTATCCTCCTCCATCATCATCATTATCCTCCTCCATCATTATCATTATCCTCCTCCATCATCATCATTATCCTCCTCCATCATCATCATCATAATCATCATCATCATTATCTTCCTCCATCATCATCATCATCATCATCATCATCATCATCATTATCCTCCTCCATCATCATCATTATCCTCCTCCATCATCATTATCCTCCTCCATCATCATCATTATCCTCCTCCATCATCATCATTATCCTCCTCCATCATCATCATTATCCTCCTCCATCATCATCATTATCCTCCTCCATCATCATCATTATCCTCCTCCATCATCATCATCATCATCATCATTATCCTCCTCCATCATCATTATCCTCCTCCATCATCATCATCATTATCCTCCTCCATCATCATCATCATTATCCTCCTCCATCATCATCATCATTATCCTCCTCCATCATCATCATCATCATCATCATTATCCTCCTCCATCATCATCATCATCATTATCCTCCTCCATCATCATCATCATTATCCTCCTCCATCATCATCATCATTATCCTCCTCCATCATCATCATCATCATCATCATCATCATTATCCTCCTCCATCATCATCATTATCCTCCTCCATCATCATCATTATCCTCCTCCATCATCATCATTATCCTCCTCCATCATCATCATTATCCTCCTCCATCATCATCATCATCATCATCATTATCCTCCTCCATCATCATTATCCTCCTCCATCATCATCATCATTATCCTCCTCCATCATCATCATCATCATTATCCTCCTCCATCATCATTATCCTCCTCCATCATCATCATCATTATCCTCCTCCATCATCATCATTATCCTCCTCCATCATCATTATCCTCCTCCATCATCATCATTATCCTCCTCCTCCATCATGATTATGAGGAGGAGGAGGATTATGAGGAGGAGGAGGATTCATAGAGCTTACCTATCCCCGCTGCCTGCCGCATCCTCGCCACCTATGCTGCTGCTACTTGCGGTTGTACAATGAATTTTTCATCGATATGCATGTTGGAATGTGGCTTGTGCAACCATTCCGAAAAAAAAAAAAGTAAAGTAAGATCTTTAGGCTATGTGCGCACTACAAAAGTGATTTTTTTTTTAGAACAAAAAACCCCCCAACGCCATCCCTCGTTGACCAATTTATTAACAAAATTATTAAAATGCTAACGGTCCGCCGTAATCCATTTAGATGTCCGCCGACGTTCTCCAAAGTTGACCCTGAAAAGACATAAAAATAGAAATTAGAACACAATAGAAGCCATCTTTTCAAATTTAGTTCCCTGGGACATCCATAATCCAGGCACACACTTTATACACGCGCGCGCGCGCGCGCGCACACACACACATTATGCACATTATACACGCACACACACACATTATGCACATTATACACACACACACATTATACACACACATACACACATTATGCACATTATACACACACACACATTATACACACACATACACACATTATGCACATTATACACACACACACATTATACACACACATACACACTATACACACACACGCACACATTATACACACGCGCACACACATTATACGTACGCGCGCGCACACATTATACGCATGCACATTATGCACATTATACGCATGCACATTATACGCACACACACACACACACATACCTGTGAGTGCTTTCCTGCAGTGACCTGGAATTCAGAAGGTGAGCCCAGGTCAACGCAGGGGCGCACACACAGCAGTGTGTGTATAATGTGTGTGTGACTGCTGGGGCAATGACATCACAGGTGCTAGTAATTTCATTTACCTGACCCCGTGAAGACAGTGCCGCCCGATATCACTACCGTGACCGGGTCTCGCAGCACTGCCGTCACGGGGTCATGTGAGTCCATGGTGAGCTTACCTCACCTGACCCCCGATGTCGCTGGCAGGCTGCTATCCTGGCCCGGTGTCCTGAGGCGGCACGTCATCGTAGCTACAGCTGATCGCGTCCTCCGATCAGCTATTCTGCAGTCCTGTTCTGATCGCGCTCGCTCCCGCGGTCACAACGGGATCTGAAGGAGCGAGGGCGCATGCGCCGCCCTCTTAGACACCAAGCTGTGTGATGCGGGCTTCAGAAACATGGCGCCGGAGATAAGCGCTATACGCAGAGGCCCACTCCGGCGCCATGTTTCTGAAGATTAGAAATTTACATACAGCCAGAGGGAGGGAGGAACAGGTGGCGCGGGGGGGGCGGGAAACACGTGCATAACCCGCCCGGACATCAGGAGAGAGGGAGGAACAGGCTGGTGGGGGGGCGGGGAACTCCTGCATAACCCGCCCGGACATTAACAGAGAGGTGCACACGTCAATCAAAAAGTGCACGAAATTTCAAACTTTATAAAGTTGGATTTCACTGACTAAACACCCGAGCTGCCCCCTAATGGTATGTACACAATGTGCCTGATAGTGCCAGTACTGCATTGGCTGCAGCTTATACACGAAAATCCTGATGTTTGGTTCCCTTTAACAGCAATTACTTGCAAAGTCAATATTGGCAAAGAAAATGAACTTTAACCCCCAAAACTCATTTCAACATCATTGCATTCCTGCCTTAAAAGGAGCAGCTAACATTGTTTTAGTGACTGTAACATTAACACAGGTGTGAGTGTTGATAAGGACAGGGCTGGCGATCAATCAGTCATTATTAAGTAAGACTGACACCACTGGACACTTTAAAAAGGAGGCTGGTGCTTGGTATCATTGTTTCTCTTCAGTTAACCATGGTTATCTCTAAAGAAACACGTGCAGCCATCATTGCTCTGCACAAAAATGGCCTAACAGGGAAGAGTATCGCAGCTACATAGATTTCATCTCAGTCAACAATCTATCGCATCATCAAGAACTTCAAGGAGAGAGCTTCCATTGTTGCCAAAAAGGCTCCAGGGCGCCCAAGGAGGACCAGCAAACGCCAGGACCGTATCTTAAAACTGTTTCAGCTGCGGGATTGGTCTACCAGCAGTGCCGAGCTAGCTCAGCAATGGCAGCAGGCTGGTGTGAGTGCTTCTGCACGCACTGTGAGGCGGAGACTGCTTGAGCAAGGCCTGGTTTCAAGGAGGGCAGCAAAGAAGCCACCTCTCTCCAGAAAAAACAGGGACCGACTGATATTCTGCAAAAGGTACAGGGAGTGGACTGCTGAGGACTGGGGTAAAGTCATTTTCTCAGATGAATCCCCTTTTCGATTGTTTGGGACATCTGGAAAACAGCTTATTAGGAGAAGAGGTGAGCGCTAGCACCAGTCTTGTCTCATGCCAACTGTTAAGCATCCTGAAACGATTCATGTGTGGGGTTGCTTCTCAGCCAAGGTAATCGGCTCACTCACAGTCTTGCCTAAAAACACAGCCATGAATAAAGAATGGTACCAGAATGTCCTCCAAGAGCAACTTCTCCCAACTATCCAAGAGCAGTTTGGCGCCCAACAATGCTTTTTCAAGCATGATGGAGCACCTTGCCATAAAGCAAAGGTGATCACTAAATGGCTCATGGAACAAAACATAGAGATTTTGGGTCCATTGCCTGGAAACTCCCCAGATCTTAATCCCATTGAGAACTAGTGGGCAATCATCAAGAGACGGGTGGACAAACAACAACCAACAAATTCTGGCAAAATGCAAGCATTGCTTATGCAAGAATGGACAGCTACCAGTCAGGATTTGATCCAGAAGTTGATTGAGAGCATTCCAGGGAGAACTGCAGAGGTCCCGAAGAAGGGTCAACACTGCAAATAATGACTTGCTGCATTAACTCATTCTAACTTTCACTATAACCTTTTGGTACTCATAATATGATTGCAGTTATATTTCTGCATGTGATGTAAACATCACACAAACACAATTAAAAACCAGAGGGCAGCAGATCATGTGAAAATATAATTTTGGTGTCATTCTCAAAACTTTTGGCCATGACTGTATATAGTGCCAGTATAGCACTGGCTTTAGGTTATAAACGAAAATCCTGATGATTGGTTCCCTTTTAAGAAGAAATGTATTGGGAATCCAGAATTACCTCTCTGGTTTCTTTTTCTACCATCCTCTAAGGCACATTCAAGCAAACAAGCACAACATTTTCTTCAAAAAAGCATTAGGTATATACAGTTCATAGTTGTGTATATGTATATAATATATTATATATGAGAGAGTGTGTGTAATAAATAAATATATATATATATATATATATATATATATATATATATTATACATGCACACACGCACACACACACACGATGGTGGCCCGCTTCTAATGCATCGGGTATTCTAGAATTTATTGTGTAGTTAATGTATGATTTTTGACCAATAATGGAAGCAAGACACAGTGTATTTTTTGTCAAAGATACATTTTGTTTAAAAATTGTGAATATTTAACATGAAGATGTAACTGTATGTAACTAAATATTGTTAGGAACTAACTGCATTAACAGTATACTGTGTGATTCAGCAATATCATTGAAAAATGTGTCCTTAGTTTGTGGAAGATTCTCTTCTTCTGGCTGTTGTGTCTGAGATTCTGTTTCCGGGGTTAGTAAGGCGTTCTTGTGTTGTAGTGTGGTTTCTTCTTGAGGTTGTGTGTGATGTTCGTGCTCGTGTGGTTGTCTGGTCTTCCTTTGTAGCATTGTGTTTCTTGAGACGTTGTTGTTGGCTTCTTCCTGCTGCTGGTTTGTTGGGTTGCGTTTTTTCTTTTAGGAGCCCTTGTAAGGCCGGAAGGTTAAATGTTGTTTGTCGTAATCTGTGAAAGATACCCACATAGACAGTGGTAGCGAATGATCAAGTAGAGTCAAGTAAAGAAGTCAGGTCAGGGCAATGTCACGGAGTATGTGGCCAAATCTTGTGATTGCCGCCATGCTGATATGTGCCCCCATCGTGGTATAGGCAGGATCCTTGTGTATGCAGCATCCTGGTCTGTGTCCCATCCTGTTTTAGTCTCCATACGTTTGCTTTTGCAGAAAGTAATAAAAATGCCTTTAAAACATTCTCCCTTCCTCCTCATTCCTTTTTTTTTTTTTTCCTTTCCTTTCTTTTTCTTTCTTGTTCTTTATTGTTCTTTCTTTTTCTTTTGTCCTTTTTTTCTTTCTTTTTTTTTTCTTTCTCTTTCTCTTTCCGAATTATTTTGTGAATATCCATGTACTTTCCAGTTCAATTTCAGCAGTCATCTACAGGTACATATGTTGTCTGGACTCCAGTAGAGTACGATACTTATTAGTATTAAGGGCTTTCATATCCAATATTGGTTATTCATTGTTTTGGGTCATTGTCCATTTGTACTGTGAAGCGCCGTTCAATCGACCTTTCTGTATTTGGTGGAATCTGAGCAGAAAGTATAGCCCTGTACATGTCAGAATTCATCCACCTGCTTCTGTCTTCAGTCACATCATCAATTAACACTAGTGATACAGTACCATTGGAAGCCCTATAGTTATTGCAGTTCTTGTCGCTGCAACGTAAACAAATCTGTTCTATTCTTTAATAATGCCGCTCTTAGCTGCATTTAGCATAGGTAGATTTGCTGGTGAAGGGCTAGTTTAGCATTAGAGTCATCTAGGCAGGGGTTATTGCCTTTAGGGTATGTGCGCACGTTGCTTTTCACCTGCTTTTTACCTGCTTTTTTGCTGCTTTTTCTTCTGCCCTGTTTAATGCCAAAATGGATGTGTTCTTCTATTCAAGCAAAGTCTATGTGTGTATATATATATATATATATATATATATATATATATATATATATATATATATATATATATATATATATATATTATAATACATATATATATATATATATATATATATATATATATATATATATATATAATACAAATATATATATATATATATATATATATATATATATTACAAATATATATATATATATATATATATATATATATATATAATAATACAAATATATATACATATATATATGTATATATAATATATATACACACACACATGTATGTGTGCGTGTGTATATATAATATATGCTGTATTCCCCTGTAGTGCCTAACCACAGGGGTGCCACACTTCCATTTCAACAAATGACGGACGGTGACTGATCCGACGCTGTCCATTTTTTCGACGTACACAAAAAACATTACTATGGACGTCATCTCCGTCACATTTAGCGACGGATCCATCATACGACAAATTGAACGTGAGAACATACGTCACAATCCATCGCTAATTCAAATCAATAAGAAAAAAACGGATCCAGCGCTGGATCCGTTTTTTGGGTTTTTTTTTTTTACAATTCGACGGATTGTGACTAATGGCAAAAAACAGATGTGTGAAAGAGGCCAAAGTCACTGACCCAACCTGGGAAGGTGGCATGCAGTGCAAGGACAGCATTGCAGAGGAGAAGGATCCGCAGCACCGCAACTGTCAGGAAGACAGTGGGGTGGACTTAGGCAGCAGGTGATATTGTCACGGGTGTGTCATGCATGACAAACAGTCATGTGATTTCTGTTCATAGAAAGTCAGTGTGTCTGGCTGCGCAGAATGCTCCCTGACTTTTCATTGTTCCTGTTGCCAGTATTCATTGGTATAGGTAGCTTTCCTGCTTGATTAATTTCTCTCCCTTTTGGACCCAGCAGAAGCTCAACTTCCACCCAGCTGTTCATTATCAGTATTCCCTTGGTGTTGAAATACCCATTCCTTCATTTTGGACTGTTCTGGTAATATTTTCAGTTCCTTCAAGCCTAGGTTGCAAGCAGGTGGTTTGTACTCCTCTGTGGTATTATTGCTGAAAGCTCTGCTACCTGATTTATCTAATAAGTAGTTCATGCTCTTCCCATGTGTGTCCCCATTGTGTCTTCTATACTTGTTTAGCAGGGTTGACTAAGAGCTCATCCCATCCGTTCCCTATTTAGGGCCTAGCACTAGGGATATTTGGGTTCAGGTATCCGGCTCAGTGCATAGGTGTGGAACCTATCTAGGATGGTGGGGGACCCCAGTGACAAGCAGTAGGTTTGGTCAGGGGTCACTATCTTCCCTCTTTCTAGACACAGGGTTTCCCTTTCCTTTCGCCATGCGCTTGGTATTTCCCCATACCTAGCCAGACAGTTGCACTGTTCTCCATAGCGCTCACACACGCGGCAAGTTCCCAGGCCAAAGGTTAGGTGCTGCCCAGTCTGACGCTTTTTTTAAAGAATGTTTGGGCAATAAAAAAACTGGTCATTTGCAACCTGTA
Source organism: Anomaloglossus baeobatrachus (assembly GCF_048569485.1). Lineage (NCBI taxonomy): Eukaryota > Metazoa > Chordata > Amphibia > Anura > Aromobatidae > Anomaloglossus > Anomaloglossus baeobatrachus. The sequence continues at coordinate 241,517,820 of NC_134356.1, forward strand.
CTGTACCAACCAAGATCAGCAGGGGCCTGACTACCACCCGCATGCTCGGGTACATGTCATCAAAGCACCCAACTAGGTAGGCCGACTGCCTGAGTCGACAACTGGTGTCTGCTGGTGACACCATTCCTTCTTCACCAGTGCTATGTGCTTGCCAATCCTCTATCCAGGATGCAAGTACAGAAGCCTCCTGCCCTGCACCTGTCATTGAAATATTTGCAAGCACCATCAGCACTCATGTCTGATTCTTTGCCACAGCCCAGCATTTCCTGTTCGTACCCCAGACCTTAGAATGCAAGCAGAAATATGCAGCTACCCACACACAGGCAAAAACATTTGGCACTGTTGGTGGAGTGGGGTCACAGGAGGCAGGAGCAGGGCAGTGTGTCCAGCAGGTGTCCCAGATGCTGTCAGGTAGGCAGCTTCCAGAAACTGTCGGTGGTGTGGGCTTCAAAGAAATGGTGTCCGGAATCAGCGCGTGCGCAGATTGAGCTATATGCTCAATGACAAGCCGAGATCTCATCTGCGCACTCGCCACTTCTGGGCACCATTTTCCTTAAGTCTGCTGCTGGGAGATCAATGGATCGGAGGCGGCGCATGTGCAGATGAGGTCTTGAGCTGAGAGATCCATCTGCGCACGCGCAGACTCAGTCTGGGCGCCGTTATTTGAAGCCCGCACCACCAACTTTTTCAGGATGCCCCTGCCTCACCGCTCACAGCACAGCAACCGCAGCCTTCAGCCTTGCCTCTAACTCCTGCTACCCCTTTTCACCACTTCCTGATAAGGTGCATGCAGATTATAAAACACACCCCTCCTTTTCCTCCCAAATTTTGGGAAAGTGCGTCTTGTAATCTGAAAAATACATTAAGTTCAGAGTATTAACAATTTGTGCATCGTATATACAGTTTACTATTTTGCCTATTTAGAGGACCCTTTTACTGAAATTTTTTAAATTAAAACTGTGAACTTCATGGTGTAAATTATCCATTAACGAGAACCAACCAGCAGGGTTTTCCTGTGTAAAGTAAAGCCAGTGTTATGCTGATGCACTAGGATGCTGAATCCAGGCATACCTTCAGTTGTGAAATTGGATGTTTTTATTACAGTAATATGTGCTAGTAAAGTTACAGAAATGCACTGTTATTTGATTGATAGGTGCAACAGGAAGGGAATATGTGGGTCCAGTCTCAGGACTGAAGGTATGCCTGAATTCAGCATCCTAGCGCCAGTATAGCATTGGCTTTACTTTAAGGCATAAAAATCATTCTGGTTAGTTCTCTTAAAACATCTGCGCATATTGCACAGAACGTCTCTTTTGGTTAAAGGGAAAAAAATGTATGTTTATTACCATGGGACATTACTTTGGAACAGATAAGCACAGAAGAAAATAAAAAAAAAATGTTCCAGAATCATTGAAACAGCAGCTATTGGAGGAGATATTCAGTTTAAATAATAAAATAATCCAATGAAAGGCCCTCTTTAATTGTACATTGTGTTGAGTCTTCCTTTCAGATATATTGTTTGGGTCATTTTCCTTTGTGGATGCCGTATATTGTACCCATCTGTCAAAGGTACAGAAAGTTACTTAAACCAATTTTATGTTTGGTAAGGCTTCTTTCACACATCCGGTTTTAGCAGAGCCAGCCAATCCGTCTCTAAAACCTATGCAACGGATGCGGCGACAAAACCGCATCCTTTGCATAAGTTTTTGACATGCGGCCCATCCGTTTTTTGCCGCTTGCGGCAGGCTACTGAGCATGCGCAGTGGAAAAAAACGCATGCGGCGTCCATAGGCATGCATTGCAAGTTGCGCCACATCGGCCGGATGCGGCGCGATGCAATTTTGTTTTGCCAGACAAAAAACGTGCCAGGCAACGTTCCATCCGGCCGCCGCATCGGCTAAATCTGCCGCATGCGGTAAAAAACGGACGGAACGCAAGCCTATGCCGCATAATACGGCACTAATGTAAGTCTATGCAAAAAAAACGCAACCGGCGGCAAAAATAAAACGGTTGCGGTTTTTCTGCAAATCGCCGGATTGTGCTGCACAGGAAAAACCGGAGGTGTGAAAGCAGCCTAAGTCTTACACCACTGCACAATAGTTTATCTGGTGTACACCCTTTATTGTGTATCTTTGGCTGTCCAAGTGCAATTATGGCAATTTCTATTGTAAGCTATAATTCTTCAGTCGGACTGTAGTTGTTTGCACTCCTTACCCCTCCCAATAAAACTTATTTTTTTGAAAAGTGGTAATAGCACAGAAATGCAAAATTTGGTTCATGAAAATTGTTTCAAATCCAATGACTGATTCTTATTTATTTATTTTTTATGCCTCAATTTAAAAAAGCATTCGATTTTTAACATCATGTATGGATTTTGCACAAAATGAGTGAAAAAAGTGAAATTCCATACAATCATCAAGATGAATAAGAAAAATCTTTATTGTAGCCAAAAATGTACACCATATATTATATATTTTGAAAATTTTTCTGCAATTTTATTGGAAATTAATTTTTGCGCCTTTTTTCTTTTTCGCGTCAAAGGGTTTTTTTGTTTTTTTTTTCTTGTATTGAAGACCTGCAGATCTTCTCTGTGAAGCATCCAGCAGTTTTCCCCAATCATGTTCACGTTCCGCCAACCTTGGTATTTTCGTTCCATCTTTTTGATATCCTGATGAAATCTTTATCCTTGCTCTTCGCTAATAGCACCAAGGTTTTCAGGAAAGTAGTCCGAATTGGAATATCAAAAATGTAGCTTCAAATTCATCAGACAAGCCAAGGCATTGAAACCTTTCAGAATATTCTCCACTATCAACTTAAAATTTTGGATTTTTCTAGTTACCTAGAAATTGCTTCATGACTTAAAGAATCCCAATCCTTTTTCTGAAAAACTTTTTTTCATTTTTGTTTCAAACACATCATCATTCATGAGAGTCCAAATATCTGGACCCATATAAATGCCTTCCTTCACTTGTGCTTCGCACAGCCCCTGAAGCTTGCTGCACACATACAGTCTTTCCTTTCGGTAGAGCTTTCACAAACTGCTTCATCAGTCCAAGTGTAATGTGAAGTGATGGCAGGAGAACTTTAGTGAGATCAATTAAACTATCCACAAATATTCTTGAGTCCAGATTGCAAAGATCTTCTCGTTGGCCAACTTTTTTGGTCTTAGTGATGAGTCCTATCTCGGCCGTCCCATAAACACAAAAAGTATGGGTACTTCGTGTATCCTCTTTGCTGCCCAAGTAGCAAAGCGAGCACCTTCAGGTCACCATATATTGGCCATCCTTGATCCTCATAGTTATGTTTCTTGAGAATAAAGTGTATATTCTCATAGCTTTCCTTCAAGTGTACAGAATGCCAGACAGGCGCTGAAGCATACTTGCTCCTATTGTGCAGTAGCACCGTGTGAGACTTTTTTTTTGGATGAATCAAAGACTCTCCACTCGCTCATTGTACTCAATGTTAAATTTTTCCGTCAGGAACATCACTGCAATATACTAGAGCACCATCTTGAGAAAAGTATGGAAGGAATTCCTTTTCTCTGCTTCTGTATCATGAAAAATTGGTACCCGGTGCTAGCAGGATCCTTTCCCTTTAGTTTAGAGTCTAAAATTCTCCAAAATGTTTAGGAAAGTGTAAGTCCCTGACTAATTTAATTTGAGCTGTGAAAAAGCTGTGCCTTGTCAGGAATAACACGGAAGTCTTCGTCAGAATCCTTTTAAGCGTTCGTTAATTTCTAACCAGTCTAATGACACCAAAATCAGCGACCAAAGGTCACACAAAGGAGTCAAAGTATGGTGGAAGAAAAAGCCTATGGAGTCAGTGCTTGTGAAAAAACTGTATGCGATGGAATTTTGTAGATATATTTACTTAGTTCAGCGATCGAAAGTATATAAAATCCACCTCTTGCTTTTCAAACGATTTTTACCCTTGCAGACCCGTGTAATTTTTACCCTTATTTTAGTTACTTTTGTATGCCATAACGCTCTTGCTTTCCCCCCAAAATTGTTTTTATGCAACTTATATTAGGTTTCTACTTTACTGACTAATTATGCTTATGTAATATGAAGCCATTTGTCAAATCTGTTTTATTTCAGGGCTATAATTATCCGAAATGGAGAAGTCCTTCCTATGTCTTCAGAGTTTACTCCAGAAACGGAGCGTCAAAGACTTCAATACTTAGTAAGTCAGACACAATGTTACCAAGAGGCAATGTGTATTTTTTTTATTTTTTTTTATTTAGCACTATGAAAATGTTTATGGATATTGATGCATAAAAAGATAAACGTTAGTAATACCATGAAATTAAAAAATACAGGTGTAAAGATGGCCTAAGATGTTGACCATGTTTTGATATATTAGGTGAATATATGAGGCGACACGGTGGCTCAGTGGTTAGCACTGCAGTTTTGCAGCGCTGGGGTCCTGGGTTCAAATCCCACCATGGACAACATCTGTAAGGAGTTTGTATGTTCTCCCCGTGTTTGCGTGGGTTTCCTCCGGGTACTCCGGTTTCCTCCCATACGCTAAAGACATAAGGCTGCTTTACACGCTGCGATATCGTGACAGATAACGCTAGCGTGCGTACCCGCCCCCATCGGTTATGCGACACTGGCAAATCGCTGACCATGGCGCACAACATCGTGCGGACCCGTCACACTACTTACCTGCCTACCGACGTTGCTGTGACCGGCGAACCGCCCCCTTTCTAAGGGGGCGGTTCGTTCAGCATCACAGCGACGTCACAGCAGCATCTCTGAACCGCCGCCCAATAGAAGCGGAGGGGCAGAGATGAGCGGGACGTAACATCCCGCCCACCTTCTTCCTTCCTCATTGCCGGCGGGCGCAGGTAAGGTGAGGTTCCTCGTTCCTGCGGTGTCACACATAGCGATGTGTGCTTCCGCAGGAGCGACGAACTACTTCATACACAGCAGCGATATTTGAGAATGGACCCCCATGTCACAGATGAGCGATTTTGAACGTTTTTGCGACGATTCAAAATCGCTCATAGGTGTCAAACGCAACATCGCTAAAGCGACCAGATGTGCGTCACAAATTCTGTGACCCCAACGAGATCGCTCGGGCAATGTCGCAGCGTTTAAAGCCCGCTATACAGATAGGGACTCTAGATTGTGAGCCCCAATGGGGACAGTATTCCAATATATGTTGTGAGCCGCTCTGAGTCTTTGGAGAGGGGCGGCATACAAGTTTGCCAAGTAAATAACATTTTAAATCAAAATAACTTTATGCAGTCAGAGCTTCATTTTTTCCCTAAATTAGCACAATTACTAAAATGGGGTTTCTGTGAATTTAAGACCTCAAAGTCGTTCAACCATATGAGGAAATGCGTTTCAAATGAAGAAGCCAATTGTGTAGCATCTTGCAAATTCCCATAGTAAGTTTGGAGGAGCGAGACCACTAATGTTATAGTAGAGAAATACACGTGACTATAATAATGGAAATATAAACGGTTTTAGTCCTCATCCAGATTATGTGCTGCACAATGGGTTAAAGGTAAGCAGATCCTATGTTTGACAACCAGCTAAGCACGGCATAGCTGTTTGTATGAACTACTATTGCCCAATGTAAACTTGGCCATTGAGTGATGATGAACAGTAATGTGATTGTTCGTTATTGTTTGAATCTTTTTTTCAGACCAAAAAACTATAGTTTACCGTCTTCACATACGCACCTATAAAGAATAATTTTCCTGTCCATTCTAATCCAGACTGTAAGGGGCACAATCATACAATCGTGAATGAAAAACCTCCATGGTTACACATTCGTATAAGTGCATTGATCCACTCACAATATCGTTCAGGACTCATAATGGGCAATTTATCTGTCCATGTTAAAGGACCCTTAAGGCTGCTTTACACGCAGCGACATTGTTAGCGATGTCGCTCGTGAAAGTGCCCACCCCCGTCGTTTGTGCATCACAGGCAAATCGCTGCCCGTGGCACACAATATCGCTAGGACCCGTCACACATACTTACCTTCCTAACGAAGTCGCTGTGGCTGGCGAACAGCCTCTTTTCTAAGGGGACGGTTCGTGCGACGTCACATGGCAGGCGTCCAATAGAAGCGGAGGGGAAGAGAGCAGCCGCATAACAGTCACGCCCACCTCATTGCCGGAGGACACAGGTACGGTGTTGTTAGTCGTTCCTGGGGTGTCACACGTAGCGATGTGTGCTGCCTCAGGAATGCCGAACAATTTGCGTCTAAAATCAGCAACGATATTTGGGAAATGAACGACGTGTCAACAATCAACGATTTGGTGAGTATTTTGCAGTTAGCGGTTGCTCGTACGTGTCACACGCAACGACGTTGCTAACGAGGCCGGATGTGCGTCACCAATTTCTGTGACCCCCAACGACATCCCGTTAGCGATGTTGTTGCGTGTAAAGCCCCCTTTTAGTTCATAGGTCTTGGTCAATCTGATGGGAATGTGAAGTCCAGGCCCAGGTAGTGGGTCATCTCCAGGGTGTTTAGATTGAGTCTTTTGTACTAAAGTAAAAGGTAGGTAGAGCCTGATATCCACTATGGATAGAATAGAACATGCCAAATACCCAATATTAAAAACTGTATTTTAAAGAATTGTTTTTATAACCCTGTCGCTAATCTATAACAGCATTAAATGGTCGGTCTGCTATCTACGTTCATTGCAAGTGTAGTGGCCTGTACAACATATGCTTACAAATGTAGTGTTAACTATACAGAAATTGTCTGACCTTTTTATTTTTTACTATATATTGCTGTATAATGATACATGTTACGTCATCCTTGTGATTGGAAGTATTACATTATGTAGCTGGTTGTGTGACTGTCCCCTTTTTTCAAGACTCTTTGCTTAATTTTAACCTTCTTGTAGTTTGCCATTTTAATATACTGGTGCTTCTCAATAAATTAGAATATCCTCAAAAAGTTAATTTACTTCAGTAATTCCATACAAAAAGGAAACATTATATATAGTCATTACACACAGAGTGATCTATAGTGAACCTGTCAGGTGCAATATGCACCCAGAACCTCGAGCAGTACTGGGTGCATATTGCTAATCCCTGTTTAACAGTCACCGTATCTAGTAGCATAGATAAAGGGATCTTTAGAAAAAGTATTTCTAAAGCTCTTTTATAATATGCTAATGAGACCAGGGACTAGTCATGAGGGTGTTACTTCCCCTGACTAGTCTGCCCTCTTTGCATGTTAGTATGCCCACAGGGGCATACTAACATGCTATTCAATGCAGCGTCACCAGCGGTGATGCGTGTACCTGTGTCCGCGGTGAACGCTGAGTTGAATGCCTCACACTTCCAGTAATGCGTAGTATGAAGCCGGATGTACATGCCCTGGCTTCAAACAGGTCTAGTGCGTATGTCCGGAGGTACGGGGCCTCCGCCAACAAATCGGATACCAGGAAGCAACAGTTTTCTGTTGGCTGAGGCACCGCCCTTCCTGATCACATGGGTATGACCTCAGCACAGGTCCTGCAAGTCAAAAATTAAAATCGATTTGTATAATACTTTTGCTAATTCTAACAGGGGGAGGGGATAACTATGAATATCCCCCCCCCCCCAGATATTATCTGGTCCTCAGCTGCTGTCACTCAAGAAGCTGATGATTTTATAAACTTTACTTTTTTTGGATTTCAAACCTATACATCCTAGCTGATCACTACAGGTATGTATAAAATCAGCCTGATTATAGTATAGCACTGGCTGTAGGTTATATAGGAAAATCCTGGTGATTTCGTGCGCTTCAAGTATGCAAAAATTAGAGGTATTGACATACTGAAGCTTGAGAAGCTCCACCGTATGTCCCTTTACGCTGCAGAGGAAACAAGCACAGTGGGGATGGGATTTCTATAAATGCTATTCACTGTGCTTGTACCGTACAATGCAGCGTTTTGGATTCAGCGAAAACACGCTGCTTCCAAAATGCTGCAAACTTTAATTCTGTGCACTCACCCGAATATATCTGCAGACACTTCTTGGCGCTTCAGCTTTCATCTCACAGACAGCCAGTGTTGCAGTATTGTTATAGTATTGTTGTAGTGCAGAAGTCCTGTGAGACCTGCAGCAAATGGAAAGGAAATTAATTGGGCAGTTCATTCCCCCTCTCAAAATTGTGCAGTTACCCAAACACTCATATTACCCCCAGGACTTTGCAGTTAGTCCAGCTTTAGGGAACAAGTCTGAAGTTACTCTGACTACAGACAGCGCACAAAGTTCACATGTTCAGGATTCTCCCGTGCCCGCAGCAAGCGTTGATGGTCAGGTGAGTACAAGTATGTGATTTGTATACTTCCGGGCCACATTCTGACTAGACATGTTTGGCCTCTTTATTTGCTTGTATTGAGCATGGCCACACATGTCTAGCTGGCATGTGACCACATGTATGCAAATAACATACTTGTGGTTTCATAACTATCATTTCTCTCCGCCAGCATCTGTAAATCCTGGTGTTCAGTGTATGTGCTGTCAGAATTCGGAAGTCTGCAGTCATAGTGACTTCAGACTTTCATAACAAATTTGAACTACCCTTTTAATGCTCCTATTCTAAATAAAAGCATAGAAACCAATAACTTGTCAGACTGCAAAATACTTTAACATAGCCATGTATCACATAATCTTACAAGATATGCATTGTTTAATGTTTACAGGATCAGACCCAATAACAGCACAGGAATACACCACTAGAACCACCATCCGTACAGGAACACATCACTAGAACCACTAGCAGTACAGAAATACAGCATCACAAACCCCATTAGTACAGAAACACAGCATTACAATTACCATCCATACAGAGATACATCACCAGCAGTACAGAAATACATCACTAGATCCCTTATTAGTACAGAAATACATTAAAAGAACCATCTGTACAAAAATACATCACCTGAACCAGCATCAGTACATGGTATATCAATTGTAATGTCAGATCGGTCCTATATACATTTCTCTCGCATTAGGAGCAACTCTGACTGCAGAGTTGTGAATCCTTACAGCTGTCTGGTGTGTTCCACATAATGAAACATGAAAAAATGTGGGGCTGAATACTTTTAAAAGGTACTATATATCTGAGAATTGAAGTTGGATCGTGCTTGTAGACAAGTTTGTTTTGCTGATATCTAGTCTTTGATGGAACGGATACATCTGTGAGTAATTGAAGCCAAACCACTTTATATCCAGCCATGCAAAGAACCTTGTGTAGGGCATGGATGTCTAGAAAATATGTGGGTTGAATGCACCATTAAATAGCTCTTCAGTACATCTTGCCACCTGAAGCACAGAAAACACAAAATGTAGTTTTACAAGGTCAAGAAATGTTATGCATTAGCAAAGGGTCCTTTTCTTTCCTCGATCTCCCATCCGAATTAACAAATACAGATGAGATCGGGTAGAGCACAGAGGAGATTTACAAAATATCTGAAAACCGCAATAAAAAACTCTTTATTAATATTCAATTAAAAATGACAAATTACACCCAAAAATACTCCAAATAAAATAAACCAGCAGCAAATCAGGACAACAAATATCACAAGCAGGGAGAGGTATGGCTAAAGGGACCCTAATAAACCCTAAGGAGAAATTATTCCCCTACCGGACTACAGACGCCCATTCTCTATGGGTCTGTAATTACCTGACATCAAAGTACTGTAAAAATAAAAAAGCATTAAAAAAAAAATGACGTAGTGCTTTGCAGTATTTTTGATTCTCAACACAGATTAAGCGGACGGCTACGGACTGCCACCCCCATCTGCCTGGCTTTACCTTCGCTGCCAATCCAAATACAGGGAAGCCCATTAATTTATTTTATTTTATTTTATTAAAAAAAAATAATAATAAAAAAAAAAAGCATGGGCTCCCGCTATAATTTGATCACCAGTCAGGTAAAACCAGGCAGCTAGGGGCTGGGATACTCTGCAACCTGCAGCGGCCCCTGGAAATAGTGTATTGTTTTTTGTGCCATTTCCAGGTGCTTTACCTGGCTTGTCCAGTGACCCTGATGGCGGTGGCACACTGGGTAATAAAGGGGTTAATACCAGCTTGAATTCTCAGTTGGTACTAGCCCGAAATTCATGGTGTCATGCCAAATTAGGCATGGCCACCATGAATTTCTAGTAAACAGTAAAAAAAAAAAAAAATCCAACACTCACAACTTTTTTTTATTAGAAAAAAAAACATTTCTAGACTCCATTTTTATTATAAAAAAAACAAAAAACCCTTAGTCCGACGTAGTCCACAGGGAGAGCCATGTCAGCTGTTCTTCATTGCTCTGTACGGACAAGCAACTCTACAGAGCAAGAAGCAGGCTGGCATTGAGGGTATGATTCCACTTGCGTATGACTCTTGCAAGTCTCGCATCGTTATCACCCAGCTTGGCGCACACTCTCCTGATAGGAGCGCCTCAGCTGCATGGAAATACATGCAGCCGTCCTGTCGAGAGAATGTGAGCCGTGCCGGGTGATACTGATGCGAGACTCGCACAGTGACAGTCAAAGTTCAATTGAGTCCATGGCTCATGGGCTCGGGTGAACCCTGACATCACTGCGAACAAGGCCGAAGAGTGACGAGCAGTGCAGTGAATACCCCCGGAAGTTAATGATCGGACCCAGAAGCTGGAGCGGCCGAGAGACAGCGGCGGAGTGGGTCTGCTGCATGCATCGTGAGAGCGCGAAGTATAATGACCATGTTCATTATCTATAGTCTTTATTTTACACACCCCCCCCATCCCCCCACCCCATCCCATAACTGTAAAGTCCAAGTTTGGAGTTCAGACGCAAGTTCGCGTTATCTCAGAACTCGACAAAAGCTCAGGTGAGTCTCCCAAACACGAATATCAGGGGGTTTGCCCATCACTACAGATGAATATTACGCCTTAAATTTCCGAGCACCCCAATTCATCGTAGGCTTACCCTTTTCCTGACCCTGCTGATAAAGATAATAGTCTGCCAAAGGTTTTAGGTATAACCGATAATAGTCCTAAATGCATAAATTGCCATGATAACCTGGTGAAGATATATAAAAATCCCCCAAGAAGAAAGCAGTCAGATGATAGAATCACCAAGGGAGGGATTTTCCCAAACAAAATAGTGGAGTAATAAAAGTCAAATGTATCCCAAATAACTCCAAATTGCACCTGGTCCAATGGACAGAGGTTTATATTGAGGGAGGGGCACCACAACACCCAGCAAATCAAAAGTAAATCAAAACCTCCAAAGCGAGCTTGTGATACACTCAATTGCAAAAAGACCGATAAGGAGCAGTTTAGACTAAGAGAGATGCAGTACAAAACTAAATTCATCCTCAAGGGGACTTATGACTCATTTAGTAACCAATTAATTTTACCGCCTAAAGAAATATCCACAAACAGATCACCAAAAGAAAAAAGGTTTTGATAAACCCAAAATCATGGCAAAAACATTTTTATAAGGCAGTAATGAACGGGTTAATAAAAATCATTACTTCCTAGTTTCCAAACCTTGCCTTACCTCGACGCGTTTCCACTTTCCCATCACACTGATTGCTACTCACAATTGTGATTTAATATGGATTCATCTAGAAGGAATTTTTTGGACTATGAAAATTGCTCTGCCAGGCTTGATAAAGCAGCCATGATTTTTTCTACACCCAAAGAAAGGACAGAGGTTCCTCCTGATGATTTATTTAATATTATGAAAGATCTGGAACATAAAATGTCCAAAGAAATGAGGATCTGGTGGGACCATAACTCATTGCAGACTTATCTCAATAATGATATGATTCCTAGAGGTCTCCGTATCCATAAAAGAGTGACTTCACAATATGATCAAACCTTTCAAGATAAATGGAATAATATTTTGTCTCAATGTTCCTTGAATCTTATTAAACTAATTTTGCAAGAGGAAGAGAAAGACTTGGTCGATATAAAAAAGGAAATTAAAGACCTACAAACTGCAGCTAATGTTTTTTCTGGTAACAAGCATTTTGGCAAATTACAGGAGAATATCTCAAATAACCTTGCAAAATTAGAGGAACACATTACAGAGATGAAGAAAAAGAAATTTATCAGAGACAAAGATGACTATGCTAATAATCAAGTATACAGCTGGAATAAGAGATCTTTTTCCTACAAAAGAAAATCATCTATGAGAAACAAAGTTTCATTTGCCGGTTCCAGCTTTCTCTCAGAGCACACCGTTTCCAATGCTTCAGATGATTTCTCTGATACATCCAATGCCTCTACCTCCACTTCTGTGGGAAATAACCAGTGGTTTCCCAACCACAGCAATAAAAACCGCAAGCGTGCAAAAAACGACGAAGGGGAGGCAAGAAACACAGGAAGAAAATACCATACTCGGAGTCTGAAGAATTGGTGAGTGTTCCAATCTGGAATATATCCAGTTATATATTGTCACAAACACAAATTAATGTTTTATCGAAGGGATTGGGGTTTTCCCCATCCAGAGACTTTGATATATTTAATACTCTATGTGACATTAATAAATTTGTGAGGAACCTTACAGTCAAATGTCACTTTGACAAAAGCAATGAGATATGTGCTCCTACAGTCTCAACTTCCCAAGTGATCTCACAAGATTTTCTGACTTTGCAAGAACAGACTGTGTTATGGGATTTGAGACATTTAGAGAAAAATGCCAATGAGGATGTTATATGTCTTAATAATTCATTTGCAACACCTAACCCTGCCTTTTACCCATTGCAATCAAGACCGCACATTCTGGATTCATTCCAGGAATTGATTGAATCTGAACTTTTGGAGCTGGAGAGACATACTACAAATATTACAAATGTGTCTCATAATTTGTCTAGTAGTGAGCGGAAAGCACTAAAAGATTTACGGAACAACAAAGATCTAATGATAAGACAATCAGATAAAGGAGGGGCTTTGGTCATTATGAACTCTGGACTTTATAAGAAATTGAATTTCATAGATCTTTCTAACGATCACATGTATTTGGAACTTATGTCTGATCCTACAGAAAAATATAAGTCTGAGTTATTGTCTATTTTGAATGAGGGTTTAACTATTAATGCAATTGATGGTAAACTTAAAGACTATTTATTTGTGAATCATCCTGTGGTCCCGGTGTATCATTCCTTACCTAAAACACATAAGGGGTTATTTCCACCTCCCCTTAGACCCATAATAGCGGGTATTGGGGGTCTCAATGAAAAGCTGGGTGAGTGGGTCGACCATTATTTGCAGCCGCTGGTCAGACTCATCCCTAGCTACATTAGAGATTCCAAATCGATTATTTCCCTTTTTGATAATATGGAATGGAAAAAAGAATACACCTGGATCACAGTAGATGTTATTGGTTTGTACCCGGCAATACCTCATGATGTAGCCATTAATTGTTTGGAATATTTTTTGAACAGTTTCAGCAATTATAACCCTTCTATTGTCGAATTTTTGCTAATTGCGGTCAAGTATCTCCTCAGTCACAATTATTTTTCATTTGATAAACGTTTTTTTTTGCAGCGGAGTGGTGTTAGCATGGGAGCGGTTTTCTCACCCTCCCTTGCTAACATTGTTATGGCGGTTTGGGAAGAGAGGTTTTTATACAGTACTAATTCACCTTTTTTTAGTGATATTTTGTGGCTGGGGAGATACATAGATGACATGTTACTCGTATGGAGGAGCACAGAATCCAGAGCTGAGGAATTGTTTTCATATTTGGATAATAATGAGTTCAATCTGAAATTCACACACAATCTACATAAAACAAAAATTAATTTTTTGGATATTGAATTCTCCATCAAAGATAACAGAGTATGTATTTCTCCATTTAGGAAACCTCTGGCCACTAATAACACACTGAATGCATCTTCCTGCCATCCTAAACATGTTCTGAGAAATATTCCAGTGGGAGAATTGATCCGTACTAAGAGAAATAGTTCCAGCCCAGCTACATACAAAAAAGAGGCACAAAGGGTTAAAGACAGACTCAGAGCACGAGATTATCCTGGGTGGGTATTAGACAGAGCAGAGCATATAGTTGATAGAGTAAATAGAGTAGACCTCCTTGCCGACAAATCTAAACAGAGGGACAACGATAATTGTTTTATTACCTTCTCTACGCAATTCAGTGATCAATTTGACAGTATAAAAAATATCATAAAAAAATACTTACCTCTGCTGAACCAAGATCTGAGATTGAAGGAAATCATGAGCAAGAATGCAGTTAGATTTGTTGCCAGAAAGGCTCCCACTTTGCAGAGTATTTTGTCTCCTAGCACATTTGTCTCCGCACGGCCGGTCAGATCTACCACGTGGTTAGAAGTCAAAGGTTTTTTTTAAGTGCGGTGCCGCTAAATGTAAATGCTGCAGTTTTGTTAGCAAGAGTGATACCTTTGTATCTTTCCACAATGGTAATAGCTTTAACATTAATACTTTCATTAACTGTAATAGTGATCATGTGGTATATCTGATAGAGTGTGAACAATGCCAGATTCAGTACGTAGGCTGTACAGTGGGGCCACTTAAAAAACGTATACGCAAGCACATGTCCGATTCAGTGAACGCTAATACCATTGGTATCTCTGCGGTATCTAGACATTTTGCCACAGTCCACAAGGGCAATTTGACAGCTTTTAAATTCAAGGGTATAGAGAAGGTTTTTAAACCATTGAGAGGAGGCGACTATAGGAGAAAGCTACTTAATCATGAAAGTCGGTGGATTTTTATGTTGGATACCCGCCTCCCAAAGGGATTAAATAGCAGACATGATTTGATCTTATGCTATTGAGGTTTTTGAAAAAAAGAGAGAAATTTAACCTTTTTTTTTTTTTTTTTTTTTTTTTTTTTTTTTTTTTTTGGCTGACAACTGCGAGACTAATACAACAGCACTTTACACTTCCATTGTATGAGCGTGGTTGATTTGTTGTTGTAGATCTCAACACTGATATTTCTGTCGCTCATTAATATTGATATGTGTTCTGTTTGAGCCTTACATATACGGGTAGGCCTCGGCTGACAACTGCGAGACATTATAAATTTATTTATTTTTTTTTTTTTTTTTTTTTTTTTTTCTCTCTCTCTCTTCTTATACCTGTGGGCAGTGTCCTTTTTATATGTCTTGCTTCCTATAATGTGTTTTGACAAACGAATGTGATTATCTACATCTATAAAGTGGGGTTTTATTGTGTCTATTGATTTTCATGTCCATTTATGGGAAAAAAAAGAAAGAAAAAAAGATATGTATATTTATCTATATATAAGATTTTCATACCTAGATGTTAATTGATATATATATATTTTTTTTCTGTATTTTATCTGGATGGATACCTATGTAATTTAAGGTTAGATAAATACTTCATGGTCTTTTTGTACTTTCCTCTTGTGAATTTGTGATTTTACCTGAGCAGTGTATACTCCCCTATATAATTAATTTATTGAGAACATGTGAGTTACTTCGCTGCTCAGGAAAAACATTTATAAATATCCTCTTAATCTTGTACTGACTATGACCTGAGGAAGGCGTTCCGCCGAAACGCGTAGTAGTATACATCTGCCATGCATCAGTGTGAACAAGCCGGTGTCTTTACTTGAGAAATGGATATATATTTTTAATCGAGTTGATATAAATAAAGAAGCATTTTTATTTATCCCTTTGGAGTCCAGCTGGATTTTTCCACTGCTTTCTTCTATTATCTTCTCGGCTTGCTGCCGTAATCCGTGCCGGACCAAAGGGGACTAACAGGAGGATATATTCAGGCTTGTCTCTGCAGTGGTGAGCGGTTTTGTTTGTTTTTTGTACTTTCCCATTTTAAAGGTTCTCCAGGAGGCTGGGCAGAAGGCATTAAGGTCCTTACAGCCATGGATCATCTATCCTGAGCCCGGAAATTTAAGGCGTAATATTCCTCTGTAGTCAGGCAGGATAGATCTTCTTTGATTTAGGGATTTAGGGCTATCCTTTATAGATGGGATAGGAAAAGAAAGAAAACTTAAGGTGTCACACCCTCCGTAGTTAAGTAGGGGAATAATTTATTTTTTGGGTTTATTAGGGCCCCCTTTAGCCCATACCTCTCCCTGCTTGTGATCTTGGTTGTCCTGATCTGCTGCGATTTTTATTTTTTGGGTATTTTTGGCTGTAATTTTTATTTTTTTTTCCATTTTTAATTGAACATTAAGGTTTTTTTTGTTTTTTTTTATTGGGGTCCTCAGAACTCACATCCTATATATTCTTTTTAGTGTACTGTATTGTAATATGCCTCCTTAACTGACAATACATGACACATTTCAGAGTACACCCCTATGGCATGCACACAGTTTGACTTTAAGGGTCACATGGCCTGTAAAAAAAAAAAAATAAAAAAAATTCTCAAATGGAATTTTTCTCCATAGTGCATACATGAGCTTTTAATGGAAAAGCCTGATCCTGCAATTTGAAATACCTTCTGTAAAATACAAGTAAAATATATCTTTGTACCGTGTTAGCCAGTAGAGATAAAAAAAATTGTTTAAAAGAACAGAGAGTCCTCAGTGGTTGATACCTTTTAATGGCTAACTGAAAAGATGGTAATAATTGCAAGCTTTCGAGACTACTCAGGTCTCTTCATCAGGCGTGGTATAACACAAAATCTGAAGAGTCACATATTTATACACAACAGGACTTAGAATAGTGCAGTAAAAAAAAAAAAAAAAAAAAGAACAAGTTATATGAAACAGAACTATCTCTATGGCAGGGGGCAAACTGTTGTGGGGCCATAAATACTGCTGCAGTTCAGTGTGAAAGTTTTATTGTCCTTTGATAAGGGTCTGGTCCAGGCTGGGACACGCTCGGATGGTCAGAGGAGCACATCTTTTAACTGATGTAAAAAGACATGAATCCATGAGACACATTCATTCCTGCTCTGAATGTGTCAAAGGTCATCATAAGTTTGTACTCCCATAGTCTCCTATCTCTCTGGGATTTGAAGTTTCCTTTCAATACCAGCAATTTCATGTCCATGATATGAAACAGAACTATCTCTATGGCAGGGGGCAAACTGTTGTGGGGGTCTGTATGTAGGGGAGACCGGACAACAGCTCAGGACAAGGATGAATTCTCACCGCCACACAATTAGAGAAAAAAGGATGGATCTACCTGTGGCCAAACATTTTTGTAACCCAGACCACAGCATCATGGACATGAAATTGCTGGTATTGAAAGGAAACTTCAAATCCCAGAGAGACAGGAGACTATGGGAGTACAAACTTATGATGACCTTTGACACATTCAGAGCAGGAATGAATGTGTCTCATGGATTCATGTCTTTTTACATCAGTTAAAAGATGTGCTCCTCTGACCATCCGAGCGTGTCACAGCCTGGACCAGACCCTTATCAAAGGACAATAAAACTTTCACACTGAACTGCAGCAGTATTTATGGCCCCACAACAGTTTGCCCCCTGCCATAGAGATAGTTCTGTTTCATATAACTTGTTCTTTTTTTTTTTTTTTTTTTTTTTTTTTTTTTTTTTTTACTGCACTATTCTAAGTCCTGTTGTGTATAAATATGTGACTCTTCAGATTTTGTGTTATACCATGCCTGATGAAGAGACCTGAGTAGTCTCGAAAGCTTGCAATTATTACCATCTTTTCAGTTAGCCATTAAAAGGTATCAACCACTGAGGACTCTCTGTTCTTTTAAACAATTCTGTAAAATAGGAATTTACCTCCCACTGAGATTGTTACATATTTGTCATTCTTTTTTTTTTTTCTCTCCTCGTTTTAGTTTAATGTCGACAGGAATATGCTAACTGTATTTCAAACAGAACAGAAAAGCAATATAGTTGTCTGGCACTTTTATTTTTGTTTGATCATGGGCTGTCGCCACATGGATGTACTTCTGGCAGTAGCAGTGTTGTGGTGAACTGCATATATTAGTGTAACTTCACTAAACTATCCGAACAGATTGCCACTTTTTTTTTTTAGCTATCAAACTGTTAAAAATTTCTTCTTACTGAAATATGCCAAGATGCTTTTGCTTGCACGGGCTAGGTGCCTGGCTCTAACATAACATGGTCCTTTGGGACTGAGCACTGGCTTCATGTTTATGGTTGGATTCCTACAAATCAGAAAGTTATTACCTATCCCAGGGTTAAGGGGTACTTTACATGCTGCGACATCGCTAACTATTTATCATCGGGGTCACGGTGTTTGTGACGCACATCCGGCGTCGTTAGCGACATCACAGCGTGTGACACGTACGAGCGACCTTGAACGGTCGCAAAAGTGGTAAAAATCGTTGGTATTGGAGAGGTCGTCCAAACACCAAATATCGTTGTCTGGTGAGCAGCGATGTTGTTCGTCGTTCCTGCGGCATCACACATCGCTATGTGTGACACCGCAGGAGCGACGAACATCTCCTAACCTCCGTCCACCGGCAATGAGGAAGGAAGAAGGTGGGCGGCTGCTCATCTCAGTCCTTCCTCTGCTATTGGACGGCTGCCGTGTGACGTCGCTGTGACGCCGCACGAACCGCCCCCTTAGAAAGGAGGCGGATCGCCGGCCAGAGCGACGTCGCAGGGAATGTAAGTCCGTGTGACGGGTGTTAGCAGTGTTGTGCGCCACGGGCAGCGATTTACCCATGACGCACAACCGACGGGGGCGGGTACGCTCGCTAGCGATATCGGTACCGATATCGCAGCGTGTAAAGTACCCCTAACTGCTGGTTACTCCCAACAATGAAAACTATTTATTTTTATTTTTTTATACGTATATTGGGTTTACTGGGTTCCACAAGATGCTTGCTGTAGTGATAGAAAAAAATAGCAAGGACTAATTTTTCTTTAAGAAAAAAAACCAAACCATAAAATGTGACTTACGTGCTGCTGATGTTGGTATGAACATATCCTCAGGTATAATCCATCAGCAATGGCCACTACACTCTAAGGAAAATTTGTTAGCAGGATTGAACACCTGAGCTTAGTTACCTACACATGGAGTTCTCACAAGGACAAGTCCAGCAATACCTTTACATGGCCGGTTCGTTCTCACATTACTGAGAAATCTGCTTTTGAATTTATGTGCGAATGAGGCTGAACTATTGGTAGATCTGAAGCCTCTGTCACTCCAGCTCCTATTCTCTTTGCAGAACCACCTTCTTCTTCTTGACTTACAGCCTCTATACTGTGTATCTTCAGGCAAAGCAGAAGGAAGTCGCGCTGGGCGAGGAATAGAGCTGCAGTGATACAGGCTTCAGATTTTCCATAGACCATCAGCCTCATTTACTTATCCTTTCAAACATTTTTTTTTTTTTTTTTTTTTTAATGACTGAAAGAGTGGACTGGTCATGTAAAGGTAGTTCTGGCCTTGGCTTTGACTGAGCTACATACACATAGTTTGGGGTGAAATCCTGCTGACACATGTCCCTTTAAAAACGATCATAAAGAAGTTGAGAGGTCCCCAAAATAAATCCTATAAATACACTGATTTTATGGTTATATAATTTGTAAAAGCATCGGGAACATTTTCAGAGCATTAATAAATCCGTACTGTTATAGAAAAAGTGGTTTGCTGCCAATTTTCTGTGTGTATCTTTTCTGTACACAGAATAAATTCAGCAGACACATTTCTCTATTAGGAATGCAGTGAATTAATCCAGGATTTGGTTTGCAATGCTGCTTAATCTCAGCGGTTTATGTCAAGATTCACATCTAAGTCCTGATTTCCTGCCATCACTTCCAGGAGCTAAAATTACAGATAAGATTATGTAAGCTATTCATGCTCGGGTGAATACGCAGAACAAGGCTGAGATATGGTGGGACGTTATATTAATCTTTATAATGTACATTACATGGCTTACAGTTTCTAAGGAATCTTCTATTTCTCTTTTCTAATCTGTTAGGCTTTCCTGCAGCCACATCTACTGGGAAACGAGTTCACACATTTAGAGTTTCCAAGAAGAGTGCAACGCAAGGAACTGGGCAAGATGATGCTTTACAGGGACTTTAATATGACCGGCTGGTGAGATTTTATATTTGGACTCCTTCGCATACTATGTTGGCTGGTGAATGATTTTTGGCCAAAACAGAGGTTCCTTTAATAAATTTAAAACATTTCGCTCTTAGATATTTAATGTTTTATACCAAATATTATAGTAGGGTCTATGCATTCCAGTAGCTAGCACATCATGGACATCTACCAGACGAAGATCTAACTATCCTTTTAATGCCAAATAGTAAAATAGGATTTATCCCTTCTGTGAACACCTTTCCACTGCTGTAGAATCCAGTGGTGTCATTTGTTACACTACTCCAGTTGATGCTTGTCGTGTATGGTGGTCTCAGGTTTGACTATGGAAACCCATTTCACAAAGATCCTGACGCCCACGTCTTGTCCTGATGTCACTTCTAGGGGAAGTTTAGAACTTTGAAACGAGTGGTGCATCATCATATCTTCAGTTTTTCAACGCCATGTTCTTCGGCCCCTTATGCGGGCGTCACACGGTAGGATAAATCGGGCAATATGTCGGCGGGGTCACGTCATAAGTGACGCACATCCGGCATAGTTTTATATATCGTAGCGTGTGACAGCTACGAGCGACGGTGAACGAGCAAAAAAAAACCTCACCTTATCATTGCTCGTTGACACGTCGCTCATTTTCAAAAAGTCGTTTCTTCTTCTGTGCGCCGGTTGTTAATCATTCCCGGGGCAGCACACATCACTCCGTGTGACACCCTGGGAACGCTGAACTGCAGCTTACCTGCGTCCTGCCGGCAATGCGGAAGGAAGGAAGTGGCCGGGATGTTTACGTCCCGCTCATCTCCGCCCCTCTGCTTCTATTGGGCGGTCGCTGTGTGACGCCGAATGTCCCTCCCCCTTCAAGAAGAGGATGTTCGCCGACCACAGCGAGGTCGTCCGGGAGATAAGTGCGTGTCACAGGGGGTTAACGACTTTGTGCGCCATGGGCAACTAATTGCCCATGACGCACAAACGACGAGGGCGGGTACGATCACTTGTGCGATTTCATGCTAGATCGTCTCGTGTGACGCCCACATTATGCCCTTCTCTGAATTTGCCTGCACAAACGCTTTGTGATTGAGTTGCTTTAACGTCTAGATGCATCCACTTCATAGTTCAGGGCTCAAGTTGACTAGGATAGATCTGTAATTTAGCAAAGAGTAAAGTGGTATCCTATTACAATTATTGCAAAATAATAGCAGTGTGTGCAATAAACCTCAGTTCTCATAATAGCATTGGTTTCCGTATACACAAAGGCACTGGGAAAACTGCACATTCAATTCCAAATTAGAACATCGACAAAATATAAACCTTTAAACTAAAAGTTAAGAAAAAGAAATAGGCTGTTCTAAAAAATAGCATTGTCTTCATTTTCATTTCCAATCTAGAATATTTAGAGCATAAATGAACATTTGTTGACAGACTTGGCTTTTTTGTTAACCACTGAATTAATATTTAGTTGAATAACCTTTTATTTCTGATAACTGCTTTACATCTGTGTAGCATGGAGTGTTCTGATACATGCAAACATATATTCCAGCCTAAGCTGACAGCACTACATTCCACAGCTTATTTGCATTCTTAGCTTCTGAATCAAAACCAGCATTTTTATGCCACTCCACAAATTACTAATCCGACTGAGATCTGGTGAATGGGCTGGCTACTTCATAACATCAATCTTGTTGCTCTGGAACCAGGATGTTGCCCGCTTTATGCGGTGTTTGGGGAGGTTCTCCTGCTGAAACACCTATATGAAGAGCTTCTGTTCTTCAGCATACGGCAGCATGAGCTCTTTAAGGACGTTGATATATTCAAACTGTTCTATGGGGCCTGGTATGTGATAAATGGGCTCAACTCCAGAGTATGAGAAACATCCGCAAACCGTTAAGGCCGCTTCACACGCAACGACATCGCTAACGAGATATCTTTGGTGTCACGGAATTCGTTTCGCACATCCGGCCTTGTTAGCGACGTCGTTGCGTGTGATACCTACAAGCAACCGCTAACTATCAAAAATACTCACCTTATGGTGACGCAGGTTGTTCATCGTTCCTGAGGCAGCACACATTGCTACGTGTGACACCCTGGGAACGACTAACAACAATGTTCCTGCGTCCTCCGGCAGCGAGGTGGGCGTGTCGTTAATGCGGCTGGTCTCCGCCCCTCAGCTTCTATTGGCGGGCCGCTGTTTGACGTCGCTGTGACCGTGCACGAACCTCCCCCTTTAAAGAGGTTGTTCGCCGCCCACAGCGACGTCGCTAGGAAGGGAAGTAAGTGTGACGCGCACTACAGATTTTGTCTGCCACGGGCAGCGATTTGCCCGTGATACACAAACGATGGGGGCGGGTGCTTTCGGTAGCGACATCGCTAGTGATGTCGCTGCGTGTAAAGCGCCCTTTACACTTGCACCTCCATGTTTTACAGTCTTCACCGTGTACTGTGGCTTGAATTCAAGGGTCATCTCACAAACGGTCTTCGACCTTTAGACTCAATAAGAACAATCTTGCTTTTATCTGTCCATAGATTGTTGCACAATCTAAAGGCCAGTCAATGTGTTCCTTGGCAACCTAATCTTTTCAACTTGTCTTTTTTCAGCAATGGTACTTTACAATGTTTTCCTGCAAATAGTTTGGCTTCATGTAGGAGTCTTCTGATGGTTGCAGTACTTGCAGGTAGCTGAAGACCTTTGATCTCCCTGGAGCTAATCATTGGATGTTTTGTCATTTTTGTTATTCTATGATCTATGCGGTTGGTAGCATCTTTTTTTCCTAGCACGTATTTCAGATCTTGTTTGCCATCTTAGAGAATTGGAAATCTTTTTGGGGAGCAGAATTTTTTTTCTGTGCATCTAATTTGTTTTCCCCTTCCCAGTCAATTTCTTATCACCGTTATTTCTCCAAGGGTACAATGTCTGGAACAACCCATTTTATTCACTGAGCAAGGGCTAAAAATAGCAGGCACAACATTTGCTGCCCTTCCCCTTTAAATAAGGGCCATAATGGACACCCATTTGTTCACATAATGAATGACCTCACTAATTGAACTCCTCACTACTATTAATTAGTCAATTACACCCAATTAGCAGCATGCATGTCATAACTGTTGGTTGCCCATTAATCACCTAAACCTAGTCATGATTTTTTCCCCAATGTTTTACGATCTTTTCTGCCAAAAACAGTACTTAAACACACTAGTCATGTCAGACTGCCATTATTTTGCATGTAACTGTATGTTTTAAGTCACAGCTCCTAAGTGCCTACCCCCTGCAACTAATATTTTATTTTCTATAAAGATTGCATGGCTGTGTGCTTGATTTTATTCATCTATATACAATAGATGTTACTGAAACGGATCTCCATTATTAAGCGTTCTGAATAGTTGGGTTTTCATGTGTCATTTGCAGAGCAGCAATGTGATGTGGGTTGAGAACCATAGGGTAAAACTGCACAGCTTACTATTTAGTCTTGCTGCCCTTGAGTGTGTGGGTAAAGAGGCAGCGCCGCACCAATCGGGCACAGCATTGGTGTTCATAGTGCAGCACTAATTAAGTGGCCCTTGTAATGGTTATATACACTATGAAGCCTATGGATTGATAGTGTCCTTTCGCGCTTGCAGCATTTGTAGTTCATTAAAGAAGTGGTTCACCTATATTTATTATTGGCCACAATGATGATATGTTGAGAAACAAGTTTCTCTCAAATACCTTGTGTTGTCAATAGTGTCTGTGAGCAGTGCTATTGCAGTCCACTCAGCCCCATCACCTGACCCCCAGGCTCCATGACCTCGGGGTTCCGATGTTGTCACGTCAACTTCCTGTTCACCTGACATCACCGCGGCCGGTCCCAGTCTCTGTCAGTCACTGGACTGTGGGCGGAGTTTCACCCCTCATCACAGCCTAGCCTCCCTCTTGCTTGCGCACTCTGCAGCGAAGGAGGTGTGAGCAGGAGTTGCTGCGCTGTGATGCTGGGCTATGATGAGCCGGGAATTCTCCGCCCACAGCACAGTGACTCACTGAGACTGGGGCCGGTCGTGGTGATGTGCGGTGAGCAGGAAGTTGATATGACATAACCGGATCCCCGAGGTCATGAAGCCCGGGAGTCAGGCGATGGGGAAGAGCAGACTGCAATCGCGCAGCTCACAGGCACTATTGGTGACACAAGGTATTTGTGAGAAACCTTGTTTCTCAACATGTCGTTGTGGCCAATAATGAATGTGGGGTGAACCACCCCTTTTAATTAAAAATAGATGAAAAGAAGTAAAATCCTTTTATAATTGATTTGACTCCTATACACTCTTGCTTTAGCTTTAAAATATACAGTTGTGCTCAAAAGTTTACATATCCAGGCAGATTTTTTGCTTTCTTGGCCTTTTTACAGCAAATATGAATGATAACACAAAAAAATAAAAAAATTTACCCAGTCATGGTTATTGGTTGGGTGAAACCATTTTTTGTCAAACTACTGTGTTTTCTCTTTTTAAATCATAGTTATAACCAAAAACATTTAAATAACCCTGATCAAAAATTCCCATACCCTGGTGATTTTGGTTTCATAACATGTACAATAGTTTACACAAATGGGTTTGAATGGCTAATAAAGGTAACCTCCTCACCTGTGACCTATTTGCCTGTAATCAGTGTGTGTACATAAAAGCTGAATTTCTAGGATCCAGACAGACTCTTGCATCTTTCATCCAGCCACTGACGTTTCTGGATTGTGAGTCATGGGGAAAGCAAAAAAATTGTCAACGGATCTATGGGAAAAGATAGTTGAACTGTATAAAACAGGAAAGGGAAACAGATATCCAAGGAATTGATAATGCCAGTCAGCAGTGTTCAAACTGTGATTTAACAAATGGAAAATCAGGGGCTCTCTGAAAACCAAACCACAGTCAGGTAGACCAACAAATATTTTGGCCACAACTGCCAGGAAAATTGTTTGGGATGCAAAGAAAACCCCACAAATAACAACAGCTGAAATATAGGACTCACTGAAAACTAGCGGTGTGGCTGTTTCAAGAGGCACTTGAAGAAAAATGGGCTGCATGGCCGAGTCACCAGAAGAAATCCATTGCTGCACAGATGCCACAAGGTATCTCACCTACAATACTCCAAACAGCACAGAGACAAGCCTACAAACTTCTGGAACAAAAGGTAATTTGGACTGATGAGACCAAAATCAAACTTTTTGGAAACAATCATAAATGTTGCATTTGGAAAGGGATCAACAATGTTTTTGATGAAAGGAACACCATTCCTACTGTAAAGCACGGAGGTTGCTCGCTGATGATGTGGGGATCTATGAGCTACAAAAGTACAGGAAACTTGGTCAAAGTTGAAGGAAATATGAATGCAGCACATTATCAGCAAATACTGGAGGCAAATTTGCACTCATCAGTCCGGAAACTGCGCATGGGACATACTTGGACATTCCAACATGAGAACGATCCAAAACACAAGGCCACGTCGACCTGTCATTGGCTACAGCAGAACAAAGTGAAGGATCTGGAGTGGCCACCTGAGTCTCCTGACCTCTATCATTGAGCCACTTTGGTGAGAACTGAAGCTCGCAGTTCATGCAAGAAAGCCCAGGAATTTACAGGGACTGGACTTTGCCAAGAATAATGGGGAGATTTACCATCTGAGAAAATTAAGAGCCTCATGCACAACTACTACAAAAGACTTCAAGCTGTTATTGAAGTTAGAGGGGGCAATACACGGTATTAAGAACTGGGGTATGTGAACTTTGGATCAGAGTCATTTAGATGTTTTTGATTGTCATTATGATTTAAAATGAGAAAATACAGTAGTTTGACAATAAATAGCTTCACCCAACCACTAACCATGAGTGGGGAAAAAGATTTTGTGTTATCATTCAAATTCTCTGAAAAAAGGCCAAGAATGCCACAAATCTGCCGGGGTATGTAAGCTTTTGAGCATAATGCTAAAAAAAAGAATCCAGTTAAGTATCGTGGTATAAAAATAAATGAATAAAGTATTATGGTGTAGGGTCCCCACATATGATACTCAGCACAGATAAACCCACGGCTGCAGCCCCTAGCCGTGCGCTTATCTTGGCTGTGTATCAAAAAAAAAAAGGAACCACATGTAGATTTTTTATTTTTTTTTTTAAATAATTAATAATTTAAAAATACAGCGTGCAGTCCCCACCCCAATTTTGATACCCAGCCAGCATAAATCCCGACAGCTGGGGGCTAGTATTCTCAGGCTGGGGGAGATCCAGCGTAAAAACAGCAGTCTGAGACTGTTGCGTCCATTAGATGCGGTTCCTCCGATATTGATAAACAGGTAAGATAAGCACACGTATGGGTGCTGCAGCCTGTAGCCATATGCTTTATTTGTGCTGGTATCATTTGGGTGGCACTACACCAAATGTTTTATTTTTTTTTATACCATGATAGATGCACTTATCTGTGATTAGAAGCATCAGACACGCAGTCACTCAGGGTGGGAGCGCATCCGAACCAGAACTCTGTTTTTTGTTTTTATACAGTCTTTGTTTGGATTGAATTCCGAACATCGGGTCACTAACATTGACAAGGAGTTGTCCAAGTAGTGGACAACCCCTTTAAATGATGCACTTGCTCCCAATCTTAACACACTCTATGCAGTACTAATCATACCTTTTTAGAATATCATTGTTTTGATGTGTTTAAGGTAACAGATATGTCTTTATATTTCTTCACTTTGACTAGTTTGTACTTTTTTTAATCTCATTATAATATAAACCTGTCAAATATTTCAAGTTTTAGCTGAATATTCATAAATATCTATCGATAGCGTAAAAATGCTTCTCTTAACTCCCTTCCCTGAAGAGACGTGTCAGGATGATATACCTCTAAGCATGTTTGATTTGATTGCATTTAATTAAATGTATTAGTATGCAAGAATATATTTTTCTTTCATTGGCGCTTTGTTGAGTTTTGGAGCTCTGCCAAGCTGCTAAGCATCAGGGATTTACTTTATTTCCCCCTTCTAGCTAAGAAGGTCTTTTACTCTCCAAGGATCTGATTAAAAGAAACTTCACTTTCAATACATTCAAATGCTTTGCAGTGACCTTTACTTTTATGAGAGTCCATGGTTTTTCTTTACTGAAACAAAAAAGTGCTTATTAATCTCTGCCAGAATTAGAAAATAAGAGAAAAAATGATTAGCAAGATTTAATTTGTGTCTTCGAAATCATATGTAATGAAGCGGATGGGGTGCCAGCCTCACTGAGGATTTATTATGCTTTTTAATGTATGAATAAGAGTTTGAAATGTTGAGATGAAAGCGCGGAATTGCACTGCATTCTGTATTGACCCACTTCATTCGTAAGCAAGTGGTCCAATGTTATAGGATGCATGAAGGGTTGTTTCTAGCAAATAGAAGTTGTTCTTTGTATAATGGAAACTTTTTAGAATTTATCCTTATACTTTCTATATTCATTCGTAATTTTTTTTTGGGGGGGGAGGAGAAATGCTTTATTTACAGAAATTATCCAGTACTTATTTTTTTATTTATTTATTTTTTTTATACTATGTTTTTATACTTCTTTTTTTTTTTTAAACTAAAAAGCAGTTGCGAACCACTTGGCTGTTGTGCCCGATGCCGATCTCTGCTGGCAAAGAGTGGTCATAGACAGTTCCTGCCAATCCAATGATTCAGCGGCTTCCACTGACGTCATATCGACAGAGCAGTGTCCTCTTCTCTGTTTTGTTGGAGTGTCATTGTCAACGTCATGCTGACTGATAGCTAGCTCCCCACTACGTAACTATGAGGAGCTAGCTGTCCCTCAGCATGACGTCTGCACTCCCACCCCATTGACAGAGCAGTCCTGAATGAGAGTTGCTCTGTTGATGTGGAGCAGCTGATTCTGTGACCACTCTGAGCTGATGCTGGATAGAACAGGTAGGTACTTAGTACCTACCTGCCTGTTCGTTATTAGCGAAGCATTAACTAGTCGTAGATAAGCCCTTTTAAACATCACTAGGTCACACTTCTGCCAAACATTGGACGCATCCCAAGAAACAAGCATAATTGATATGACTAGAATTACAAAGAGAATCCGTAATCTATATAAAAAAGGGGGCAAGATAAAATCTGTTCGAAGATGAACCCATCAGCAGCTAAGTACTTGTCGACAAAGTTTTTTTTTATTTTTAGACTGAGAACACGTGAGCAGAGAAGTTTGGAAGAGAAGTTGAAAGCAGAATCTGAGAAGAGACCATAGGAAGCAGCCTGAAAAAGCACAATGAGAAAAGAGGAAAAATAAAAGCTCTGAAAACAGGTGGAAGTATCAATGGAAAATTTCCATAAAGAGGAGGCAGTCGGCCAGGATAAAAACATGGTGCATAAAGCCTAAGATCTTAGGCTTGATAGGAGTGATATTCAACAAACCTGAAATGATGTGTAAAACAAGGCCTTGCTTAAGGAATCTATTACCGTATATTCTGGGATGAGGAGATAAAGTCTTCCATCCTCATGATGTCATTAATTTAGCAAAATACAGGGTTTCAGCAAAGGAAGGTCCTTACATTTCCAAGTTAGAGCTATATAGAAACGGGCCACATCGATTTAAGTGACATAACGATTGTTTTGTACTTTTGTACTTTTTAATGGGAATATCACTATGGTGCAAGAGAAGTAATTTCAGGTTAATGTGCTTTTGCAGGACTGTAAGGCCATGTGCCCACGGGACAATGTACCCACGCAGCTGCTCCCCGGAATCCGCAGCTATCTATTGCTGCAGTATTTCTGCGGAGTTGTTGCGGTAAACCTGCGGAAACAGTGCCTATTTCGTGCAGAATTCTTGCGGAATTCCCGCCCTCTATCTCCATAGTGGAGGTTCGGGAATTCCACAGATATTTCCACATGAATAATTGACATGCAGTTATGTGCAGCTGCGGGAAATCTGCAGCTTTTTCCGCAGCCGCACATACCGCACCATTGGCACAGCACTCCCCAAATCCCATAGGGTAACATGGGGAGTGTCTGTATTTGCTATAACTTGCGAATTTATTTAGAAAATCCAGATAAATCCGCAGGTTTTTCCCAGCAAAAACCGCGGGTATGTTGTCCCGAGGGCACATCGCCTAAGAGCAGAGATGATCTTTGGGACATCGTTCCAGAAAGGTAAAAGGACGTGACCGGTCTAGAAGGTGTGGAACATGGTACCATCTTCCTCCCAGAATTCCAACAATTAGATGGCTGTAAAGCATGCAGATAGGAAAGGCCTATTCTTACAATCTAGAGAGGATTTTGTAACTAATTCCTTACACCTGGGGCAAATTGACGACTTGTGAGACAAGAGGAAAATCTTTGTTCATCAGACAGGCAGAGGCCAAAATCTTGTTCCAAGCTTAACATAAGAAAGGACATTGCAACATCAGGAGTGAAGGGAATAAACTGTAGATCAGGGAGTCTATATCAATTCTTGACCATTTGCATAGGATCTGGGTGTCCATTACATGACTTTACGTCACCATTTTCTGTGATGTTGCAGCGACGTCCCATCGCTGTCGCTGTGTGTGACATCCAGCAACGAGCTGGCCCCTGCTGTGAGGTCGTTGCTCGTTGCTGAATGTCCTGCTTCATTTTTTCGTCGTCGCTCTCCCACTGTGAAGCACACATCGCTGTGTGTGACAGCGAGAGAGCGACGAAATGAAGCGAGCAGGGGGCAGGAGCCGGCATCTGGCAGCTGCGGAAAGCTGTAACCACTGTAAACATCGGGTAACCAAGGGAAGACCTTTCCCTGGTTACCCGATATTTACCTTCGTTACCAGCCCCCGCTGCTCTTGCTGCTAGTGCCGGCTCCTGCTCTGTGCACATGTAGCTGCAGTACGCATCGGGTAATTAACCCTATGTGTACTGTAGCTAGGAGAGCAAGGAGCCAGCGCTAAGCAGTGTGCGCGGCTCCCTGCTCTCTGCACTGTGACATGTAGCTGCAGTACACATCGGGTTAATTAACCCCATGTGTACTGTAGCTAGGAGAGCAAGGAGCCAGCGCTAAGCAGTGTGCGCGGCTCCCTGCTCTCTGCACATGTAGCGATGTTATGATCGCTGCTGCGTCGCTGTGTTTGACAGCTAAGCAGCGATCATAACAGTGACTTACAAGGTCGCTGTTACGTCACAGAAAATGGTGACGTAACAGCGATGTCGCTGTCGCTATGTATGAACCCAGCTTTAGGGATACTTCTCACATAGCCAGATCGCTAGCGAGATCGCTGCTGAGTCACAGGTTTTGTGACGTACTAAGCAGCGACCTGGCCCCTGTTTTGAAATCGCTGATCGTTACACACAGTGCTGGTTCATTTTTTGCTTGTTGCTCTCCCGCTGTGAAGCACACATTGCTGTGTTTGACAGCGAGAGAGCAACGATCTGAATGTGCAGAGAGTCGGCGTCTGGAAGCTGCGGACGCTGGTCACCAAGCTAAGCGCTTTGCTTGGTTACCCGATATTTACCTTGTTTACTAGCGTACGCCGCTCTCAGGCTGCCAGTTCTGGCTCCCTGCACACGTAGCCAGAGTACACATCGGGTAACTAAGCAGAGCGTTTTGCTTAGTAACCCGATATTTCCTCTGGCTACAAGTGCAGGGAGCCAGCACTAAGCGGTGAGCAAAGCATTTTGCTTAGTTACCCAATATTTACCTTGGTTACCAAGCGCAGCATCGTTTCCACAAGACGCTGGTCGCTGGTGAGATCTGCCTGATTGACAGCTCACCAGCGACCATGTAGCGACCCACCAGCGATCCTTACCAGGTCATATCGTGGTCGGAATCACTGGTACGTCGTTTAGTGAGACTGTACCCTTACCCAGATTTTTAATCCACTGATAACTGTTCTGTGACTATAAGAATCAATGTAACTCTGTTCATCACATGATCACAGCATATTTTATCCAAATCAACAAAAAAATAGGATCCAGTGATGAGTTTTTCTTGCAACTGTATATGGTAAAGTGTGATCATTTTTATTACACAACTAACTTTTACTTAACATATGTTAAAAAAAAGGAAATATTAAGGAGCCAAAATGACTCCTGAATTCTGCTTCACCCAGGGATGAGAAATATCAGAGCTCTGGAACTGGTTACTTGTTTTCCACTGCGTAGCACCAGGAAAAGTGGTAAAGCTGCTGGCACAAGTCAATGGGCATCAAGATCCCTTCTCTTCAATACCATGTTACAGGAAGATCTTGGAGCCTTATTAGTGTGAGTACACAATCAGCATCATTTGGTCTGCAGCTACTCACTAATTTGCAAAAGATTTTAGATTTTTCTTTTCTTCTAAATATTTACTACATAATCAAAAATCCTACCACAGCAAAAAAAAAAAAAAATCACCTAATTTTTTTGCCATGAAGTTGAGCCATAGACAACATCTGTATAAGGAGTTTGTATGTTGTTCCTTGTACTTGGGCTGTTTCCTCCTGCAGTCCAAAACTTAATGAATTCCTTTACATTTCTCTAGAATTAACCTTAATAAGATGAGAAAATAGATCTCGACCCTTTGAGAGGAGAGCGACTGAGAAGGCCGCGTTTACACTAGTAGATCGCAGTGAACCAATCCGCAATCTTTTAATTGCCTATTTAGACAGGTTGACCCGTACTTGAATGTTCACAGAACAATTGTTACCATGATCATTTTTTGTGCATTTAATGCCATCTTAATATGCTGCGTCCAAAACGCTGCTAACACTGATCGTGGGCATGGGCGCTTAATAATTACCTGAAGAGTACCTTCCTGAAAAGGCTGGATAAGCCTTGCGTAACTGAACTGTCAATGGGATCTTAGTTGAAGTAAGTAACAATCCAATTTTACACTTAAATAAAATATTGCCCCAAACCAACAAATGACTAAATTCAGTCACGTAACTTTTTTTTAATTTTTTTAATTTATTTATTTTTTTTTAGTACCACCAAACGTTTTAGTGCCTAAACCTGTGTTAATGCGTGTGTGGTAATATACTTATTACTTGCCATCTTCCCCAGTTTCCAGTGCAACTCTGATCTTAATATGTGTCACGTGATGGGTATTCCAGCTTGCCTTCTAACACGGAACCTATAGTGTCTTGTTCTGACAGTCTTATTGTAACAGCCACATCCAACTTCCAGAAGACCAGTGTGAGACGCCAAGTCGTAAAAGCGCAACCCAAAAGACCGGAGTGGCTAAGGAAACTGGTGAAGACAAAAATTGGAAAGTACATTACTGAACTGACACTTCAGATTCATTTACACAGGTCTTAACAGTAAACGTTTGGTGGGCGTGCCTCTTTAAGATTGAAAGGAGACACAAGTCCATAAAGTCCAATCCAAGTCCATATCAGACTCTACCCTATCGTGGAAAGCTTCAAGAGGAACCTAAAGACCCACCTCTTCCAACAAGCCTACAACCTACAATAACCCTCAGTCCAGTACACCACTGCGCAACCACCTCTGTCCCCACCTATTGTACCATCACCCATTCCCTGTAGACTGTGAGCCCTCGCGGGCAGGGTCCTCTCTCCTCCTATACCAGTCTGTTTTGTACTGTTAATGATTGGTGTACGTATACCCTCTTTCACTTGTAAAGTGCCATGGAATAAATGGCGCTATAATAATAAATAATAAATAAAGTTCAGCTTATCTTTTTGAGGTTGGAAAGAAAGCAGATGCATGGTAAAGCAAAAATGAGCATAAGCAATTTCTTACATTCAGCATAAGGAAGTTGAAGAAACACATAAATGTTGATAGCATCTATAATGGGTACAGTTTTAGGCAGAAGGGGCATTTATCGTAAGATCTGGGCTGTTAACTGTCATTATTTCTTTCCAATTTTAATAATAAGAACAACTTAAAAAAAACTTATCAAGCTTTTGGTACTCATCTGAGAGCAGTTTGACATAGGGGAATATACTTTGACATAGGGGCAGATACTTTGATATAGAGGCAGTTTGATATAGGGGCAGATGCATTACTCATTCGAGTACTGTATTATTTACTGGTCTGCTTGGTGCAACTTTGATAAAAATCGCTGTTTTATGTGTTGCAGACCTAGCAGTTTTCTGAATGCTGAGTTTTGTATAACCCCGCCCACACCAACTTTCTGCCTATACACAGTGTTCACAGAAAGCTGTCAATCAGTGGTGTCGGTAGGGTTATACATAGCTCATGAATATGGTACACTACCCCACTCTGCTGAAGAAGCTGCCTATGCGATACGCGCGTGCAGAACGGGTTGGAACTGTACCACTTTGCCCGATCATAAGGATTTTGATTGTCTGTCTATGGGTAAGCTCTATGAAAAGGACACTTAATTCCTAATCATTGAATGTACTGCTTTCAATATGCTGCCCATGAAAGACTATGTGCTTTTTACCTTAGACTAGACGTAGGTATCTATGAATATTTACATCAAATCACTTGATTTATATACAGAAGGCATCCTTTTTTAGTAACCATCTTCACATATATTATCGGGCACATGGTTACTATCCCACTTTAGGAGTCCCCCATTAACCACTGTTGTAATACAATGATATTTTTAACATGTAACTTCGTTTATATCTGTAATCAATAAAACATTTGTATACTTTGAATATAATACTCCGTGTGTGTGTGTGTGTTTTTTGCACGCATTTTTCTAATAATCTTATTAGTGGAGTTCATTCTTTATCACCCTATCCATTATATAGAAAGGGAATAATCGACTAACAGATATGATTTTGCTTAATATGCTCCCCTTGTCTCAAATCTGTGGTTTTTTTTTGTATAATATAACAGTAGAAGTAGTAGTAGTAGTAGTCCTCTAGTGATGTGATCTGTTATGACAAAACAGTGATTTTTATCAAAACTGTACCAAGAAACCCAGTAAGTGAAACATTGCTAGAATCAAGGCCTCTGTGTCTACATCATGCTGCTGTCAAATTGAATAGCAAACAAGTAGTTACAGCTTCCCTTTAACTCAGGAAAAATAAGTGAATGCTCAGAAAATTATGAGGAAGGAAGTATGTTGTGCACCAATACTTGAGTTTATAGTCGATTGTCTCAATTTTTCGTAGTGAGTATAAACTTTTGTGTAATACCAAGAAGAATTTGGCAAGTCAGTAGTTCCAGTTGGTAAGTAATTGCTTGTTTTTTGTTTTTTTTTTTTTGTAAGAGAATATTATCTTAAAGGGGTTTTCCGGTCTTAGGTTTCGTGCGCACTGGAAAATGGAATTTTCTCTAGAAAAATCCGCAGGCATTGAAAGATTACTGCACCCGCGGTAAAAAAAACGCAGCAAACCGCACCCGAAAACCGCATGCGGTTTGCCGCAGTTTTATCGCGGTATTGTTTGCGGTATTGCCGCGGTTTTGCCGCGTGCGGGTTGGTACATGTGCTTTATTGCATTCAATGCAATAAAGCACATTGAAGAAAAAAAAGTCATTTCATTCTGAGATAGAGAAATAGACAGAAGAATAGATAGAGGGATAGATAGATAGACAGAGTCCCTGTGAGCACACGCTGCATTTCTCACGGTCGGTAGTGTGTTCACATTACCGGCCGTGGGAAATGCCCTGTGGTTACCTCTGCTGTCTCGCTGTGAGGCTGCATTCAGCGCTGTGTCAGTCGCGGCTGGATGCAAGCATCGCAGGACAAGGATTACGCCGGAGCTGTGTGTTTCGGAGGGGGTTAATAAACGGGTGAACCAGGAGCTTTTTTATGTTTTATTTAAAATAAAGGATTTTTCGGTGTGTGGTTGTTTTTTTTTCATTTTACTTACGGTTTGATCATGTCAGCTGTCACATAGACGCTGCCATGATCAAGCCTGGACTTAGTGGCGGCGATCCGCCGCCATTAACTCCTTACATTACCTTGATTGCCACCGCATCACGGCAACAAGAAGAGCCGGGGACACTCCGGTACTGTTGCATAATGCATGCGACAGTCCTGGGGCAGCTGCGGCTGATATTTTCGGCTGCGGGAGGGGGGAGGGAGGCGGGGGACATTAACCCTGCCCCTCGTCCTCCCCAGCCTGAGAATAGCGGGCCACCGCTGTGTGCTTGCCTCGACTGGAAGGTAAAAATACAGCGGAGCCCACGTGTTTTGTTTTCTATATTTCCGTTTGCTTTCTATGTGTATTCTATGTGTTCTGTGTCTGTGATGTCTGTGTGTGTCTGTGATGTGTGTATGTTTACTCTGCTCCGTTTCCTCTTCCTGTCATATTGACATCACTTCCCTGCAAACCGCAGGCAGCAATGTACATTACCGCAGGTAAACCGTGAAATACCGAAGGGAATAGCGCAGGAAAACGCAATGAACCGCACAGAATTTGATGCCTGCGTTATTCCCTGCGGGATTTCACGATTACATGGCAGTTAATGGAGTGAAATCACGCAGCGACGTGCGGAAAAGAAGTGACATGCAATTGTTTTTGCTGCGGGAATCCCGCAGCAAAACATGCAGCTGTCAAATTCCGCATAGTGCGCACAGCATTTTTTTTTTTTACATAGGTTTTGCTGGTGATTCACTGCAGAGATGTTATGAACATTTTCTGCAGCGAAACATGCTGCAAAACTGCAGGAAATCCGTGGGAAAAACCGGTAAGTGCACACAGGGCCTTAAGCTACAAGTCTACAGTCCCTTTACATGACTGCAGACTTGTAAATCTGCGAGTGGTGGTAATTTTCCAGTGCCGGGAGCAGGTGATCATGAGACCGCAAGTATGCGAATTCCATACTTCCGACCACATTCCGACTAAACTGTATCCGGCCTTACTCAATAGATTTGCTTTGAGCCGGATTCAGTCAAGTTGGCATGTGATTGCATACTTGCAGTCACACGCCACTCCTCCTGACAACAAAGAATCTTCACTGTGTTGTGCGCGTGAAGTGAGAATTCACAATTTTAAGAGCAGGCAACCCCTTTAAAATACCTTGTGAAATAGTAATGTTGGCTAATGGCCCATGAGTTAGCACTTTTGAAAGGAGTATGAGAGGGAGGTTCTGCGCAATATTGCGGAGAGCGAGTTGACGTGCATGTATTAAAGATAAGCAAATAACAGAGAAAAAAAAGATACAAAGAATATCAACACCTTAACAAATTAAAGTCTGTAGAGACTGTGTAGTAAAGTCCACAGTTTGGGGCTAAATTCTACTTTGTCCGAAGATAATTTTTTGTACTATTTTATTAATATCTTATAAACCTTAAGACATTTAATGTATAGTGTTAATTGTATTTGATAAAGCTGTAAGCTTAAAGGTTACTTAACATAGGCAATGCATGTGTGGTGACTGGGGTTTTGCATTCCTCAGTGCTATGCCATTGCTGAACTTCCTCCTGGGCTTGTTTTTTGTTCTGATATTTTACATTAAAAATAAAATATATCCCCCAGAGCTCAGTGTTTCCATCCACCTGGTTTATTCTCCACTTATCTTTTAATGCTTTGTAGAACAAAGTATTTCTTGATAGAGAGAAGGAGATTTACTCAAGGACAAGCAAACCCTGTAACCTTCAATGGAGACTGCTGCTTAAAAGTCAGCCCAAGGTTATGTAATTTATGAGCTTTTTAATGTTTGCTCCTCAGCATTTGTGAACTGTCATTTGAGAGCTGCTCTGATATTTTAGTGAGCAAAGATCCCGAGGTTAACTATTTAGCCTGATCATTCATATTTATGTACACTAATTTTATTGCGTACGTGTTAAAGTAAAACTAAAAAAATACATCATACAGCTGCACTCTAGAATGCGAACAATGAATAAGTGAGCTCTGGTATTGCATTACTGCTATAGGAATATTTGAAAAAAGAGATACTTGGCTTCTGTATTGGCCGATGCATGTGAGCCCGATAACCACGACAAGGTGATCTCTTATATATCGGGATCCTAACTTAAAATGCTGATATCTGGGTTAAAAACCTAACATGTCCAGGCAGAAATGATCGAGCTATAAAGGAGGATGGACACACCCTGGTTATATGGCCGAGTGCTCAGACAGAAATGCAATACAAATGTATCCTATAGCAGTAATGGAATACCAGAGTTCCCTTATTCAGTGTAGCATATTTTACCATTTTGAGTGCAAATGTATGTTTTTTTGTAGTTTATATTGTATTTTCAGCTGGCACCTGTTCATACCTATTGGAAGAGTAGGTTAGTGTTTTTGATATACATTCTAAAGTAAAAGTCAGCTCTTCTAATGAATGTGATGATGTCCCCTAAAGAATTCTATGGTATCTATAGACTGCTGTTTTTAAAAATAATAATAAAAAAATAGCACCACTTGTCTGTGCTGTATCTGTTATCCAAGGTCCGCCAGGGTACAGGCAGTTTAGAATTGCACCCTGTTCAACAAACAATGGAGAATCTAATATGATTGCTTTACAATCAATCAATATGTTGCTTTGATTAGTAATAGTTGTTACGAGAAACGTATAATGATTAGTGATGAGCAAGAGTGCTCACCACTGCTTGATACTTGGTATTTATTTGATATTGCAGTAATTGCATACCGCTGCTGCACCATAAAAAAACAAAACTAATTTTCAGGGCTACATACTGTCCTTTCTCTAAGAAAATTGCTGTTACCCGCTTTCAGTGTTGGGATAGCTGGAGGGATAGTTTTGCATTAGAGGCATATAGGCAAGGCTTATTGCCTTACAGTCCTTCTGTAGGTATACTGTTGCTGCAACAAAAATTAAAAGCCCTTTTCAGGGCTACATATTTCATTTTAATTATTAATACCGAAGGTTTACAAGCATATATTATATACCTAATTTGAAATTCACAAGGCTTGCGGTAAGGGACAGGGAAGGGGTTATGCTACTAGTAGTGCATGCCAAGACTGAGCCAGGTGAAACTGTGCCTGCTGTGGGAGCACAACTAACATGCTCATCCACAAGAACTTTGTCCTACTTTGCAGAGGGGCATGGGACACCACTGTTAAAGCCAGAACATTGAAAACAGTTGGTTGGTTGGATGGCAGACAATGCTTAAAGTATGTTTCCCAGAACCACCCTTTCTTCCACACGGTCCAGTCTCACTAGCCAAGAGTCTGGACCACATAGTCCTCACTCTAATCCTCACACCAGGACGAGTCCCAGGAGACAAGTAATCCCACATTTGTACACTCCGTGAAGCTCTTTACATTTCCATTTATGGACTCTGACTTCTCACCCTGTACAGTTCAAGAGGGACATGAGGAGAATGTGTGTAGTGATGCTCAAATATTTGAGCAGCCACAGCCAGAAGAAAACAATACTGGGGAATGGCAATTAGTGTCTCAAGGTAGATGACAATGACATCATTATTATCCATCCCCAAAGCGCCTACATGTTGCAAGTTCCCTGGCCAAGAATTAGGTGTTCCCCGGCCAAGGATTAGGTGTTCCCCAGTCTCAGTTTTTTAAAATAAAGTGTGGACAATAAAAGAACAGTCATTAGCAGGGCTGTGGAGTCTGAGTCGGAGCTCATTTTGGTGGAGTCGGCGTCGGAGTTGGAGTCGGTATAAAATGCACCGAATCCGACTCCTAAAATATATAATAAATTGGGGACAGGAGTGCAATGCAGAATGTGCTGAATATTTTACTAAATAATAACATTTAGTATAATGCTTATATTTAAGTGAAAAATGTATTGTAGTACAGTGTGAACATCAGACATTTAATTGTTTTTGATACAATAATCAAGATATTTGGATAGAACATAAAATATTTATTGGAATACAACTTTAGAACACAAACTAATAAATTGTAAATATGTAATACAGTGTATATACACACACAAGATATATATGTAATCTACTGTATATTACATAGTGTATTACATATTTACAATTTATTACAGTTTTTTGTGTTCTAAAGTTGTATTCAAATAAATATATTTTATGTTCTATCCAAATATCTTGATTATTGTATCATAAAAATTATTAAATGTCTGATGTTCACATACACATTCATGTACTACAATAAATTTTTCACCTAACTATAAGCAATATATGTAGGAGTCGGAGTCTGAGTCTGAGTCGGTGCAAGAGAATTTGAGGAGTCGGAGTCGAAGGTTTGGCTTACCGACTCCACAGCCCTGGTCATTAGCAACATGTGCCGTTCGAAGACCAGTTGAGGCCTGACCACCACCAGCATGCTCAAACGCGTCATTAAGGTACCCCACTAGGTAGGCTGAACGACCTGGGTCCACAATCAGTGTTTGTGGGTGACACCACTGCCTCTTCCCTTGTGCTACGTGCTTGACAATGCCCTGTCCAGGACACAGGTGCAGACACCTCCCACCATGCACCGATCGATGCACAATCGAAAGTACCATCAGCACTACAATACTTGGATCTGCCCTGGGCAGGTCAGATCAAAGTGTGCCTGTGCCATACCTCAGTACCGGCGAGTGTGTATGATGTACGACGCGTCATGCACTCCGGCTTCAGAAGAAGTAGAACAAAGATGGCCGAAAAAGGAAGAGCCGGTCCCAGAGAACGGCACCACCCATTTGACCAGTCTGCACCGGAGCGACCTCCTAGGTGAGCATTATAAAGTGTTCATGTTCTACACAGCAGCCTGGGCTCTTATTTACAGCATGTTAGAATGCTGTATATAAGAGCCCACTGGTGGTGGCCACAGCTTATAGGCCATAAATCTGGTGACAGGTTCTCTTTTTAATAGGATTGCCAGCAGAGCTCTCTGTATATTTAGTTCTATTGTATCTCTGCATAAGGTGTTAATAACATTTCAGGGATGGGGTGATGGGGATTGGTATGATTTTGTGTTGTGTAATAGGTTGTATGTATTTCGATAATGGATATGATTCTTTAGTTGGTAATTTTCTCTATGTATCTACATTATATTGATCCAAAGTCAGACATTGAACTGGCTTCATTAGTCATTAATGATACTTATTGATTCTAATTGTTGCTATTAATATTTTCATTGTGTTAAAGAAATGAAAAATTAAAGCTTTTAAATAAAAAAAACTGATGTCATGTGAATAGATCGAGACGTACGAAACTAATATCTGGATGAAAGATTGTCCTTTTTTTCCCTCCATTAAAAAACGGAAAAAAAAATCATCTCTGCTACCAGTATATCTGTTTTTGACATCCATTTTTATATAGCAGTAATATAAAAAAAATATTTCTTTTCCTGGAGGAAATGCAGACGATTTTTCATATGCTGATGTATACTTAGCCTAACATAGTATCATAGTATCATAGTTTTTAAGGTTGAAGGGAGACTCTAAGTCCATCTAGTTCAACCCGTAGCCTAACATGTTGATCCAGAGGAAGGCAAAAAAACCCCAATGTGGCAAACAAGTTCCAATGGGGAAAATATTTCCTTCCTGACTCCACATCCGGCAATCAGACTAGTTCCCTGGATCAATACCCTGTCATAAAATCTAATATACATAACTGGTAATATTACATTTTTCAAGAAAGGCGTCCAGGCTCTGCTTAAATGTTAGTAGTGAATCACTCATT
Source organism: Anomaloglossus baeobatrachus (assembly GCF_048569485.1). Lineage (NCBI taxonomy): Eukaryota > Metazoa > Chordata > Amphibia > Anura > Aromobatidae > Anomaloglossus > Anomaloglossus baeobatrachus. The sequence goes on from NC_134356.1 coordinate 241,558,217, forward strand.
ACAACATCATGCGGCAGAGTTCCATAGTCTCACTGCTCGTACAGTAAAGAATCCTCGTCTGTGATTATGATTAAACCTTCTTTCCTCAAGACGTAGCAGATGCCCCCGTGTTCCAGTCGCAGGCCTAGGTGTAAAAAGATCTTTGGAAAGGTCTCTGTACTGTCCCCTCATATATTTATACATTGTGATTAGATCCCCCACTAAGCCTTCGTTTTTCCAAACTAAATAACCCCAAGTTTAATAACCTGTCTTGGTATTGCAGCCCACCCATTCCTCTAATAATCTTGGTCGCTCTTCTCTGCACCCTCTCCAGTTCAGCTATGTCCTTCTTATATATCGGTGACCAGAATTGTACACAGTATTCTAAGTGCGGTCGCACTAGTGACTTGTACAGAGGTAGAACTATATTTTTTTCATGAACACTTATACCTCTTTTAATACATCCCATTATTTTATTAGCCCTGGCAGCAGTTGCCTGACACTGTCCACTAAAGTGAATTTTACCATCCACCCATACACCCAAGTCTTTTTCTGTGTCTGTTTTACCCAGTGTTCTACAATTAAGTACATAATCATAAATGTTTTTTCCTCTACCCAAGTGCATGACCTTACATTTATCTACATTAAACTTCAATTGCCACTTCTCAGCCCAATCCTCCAATTTACATAAATCTCCCTGTAATATAAAATTATCCTCCTCTGTATTGATTACCCTGCAGAGTTTAGTATCATCTGCAAATATTGAAATTCTACTCCGCATGCCCCCAACAAGGTCATTTATAAATATGTTGAAAAGAAGCGGGCCCAATACTGACCCCTGTGGTACCCCACTATGAACTGAGACCCAGTCCGAGTACGTACCATTAAAAACCACCCTTTGTTTCCTATCACTGAGCCAGTTTTTAGCCCAGTTACACATATTTTCCCCTATCTCCATTATTCTCATTTTATGTACCAACCTTTTGTGTGGCACCGTATCAAAAGCTTTTGAAAAGTCCATATACACAACATCCACTGCATTTCCCTGGTCCAGGCTTGAACTTACCTCTTCATAGAAGCTGATCAAATTAGTTTGACAGGATCGATCCCTCATAAACCCATGTTGATACTCTGTCATAAGGTTATTTTTCTTGAGATACTCCAGTATAGCATCTCTCAAGAAACCCTCAAGGATTTTACCAACCGTAGAGGTTAAACTTACCGGCCTATAATTTCCCGGCTCAGTTTTTGTCCCCTTTTTGAATATTGGCACCACATTTGCTATGTGCCAGTCCTGCGGTACCGACCCTGTTATTAAGGAATCTGGAATAACATGGACTCCTTGGATTTGTTTGGGGCATGACTATTTTTGCATGGTGTTGTTGTCTCTGCTTCTCTTTCTGCATGTGTGTGTATTTATAATATACAGAGAGGCAAACAGATATATACAGTACAACCGTTCACATCACCTGTAAGCAAAAACATTGTGTTACCTGTGGGAAGGAAAAAACAAGCTGATGAAACAGTCTTGCGAGCAGAAAAGATGTAAGCTTTCACATTCTGCTTCTCAGCTAGAATGGATATACCATGAAAGTCTAGAACAGTGTATCCCAAACTCCAGTCCTCATGGCCCCCAACAAGTCATGTTTTCAGGATTTCCTTACTATTGAACAGGTGATGGAATCATTATCCAGGCATCACCTGTGCTATATTAAGGAAATCCTGAAAACATGACCTGTTGGGGGTCGTGAGGACTGGAGTTTGGGAACCATTGGTCTAGAACAGGGGTGGGGAACCTCCGGCCCGCGGGCTGCATGCGGCCTGCCATGACCTTTTATGTGGCCCCCGGGCAGATTCCCGGGGGAGGCAGTGCTCGTGCGGTCACTGCGGTCTTGCTGCCGCCGGCCCTCTTAATCCACACATTGCTGTTTGTGCTGCAATGTGTTCTCCCGTCGGCCAGTGCCAATTGTGGGCGGGTCTACAGCAGCCTCAGCTTCCAGCCTTGTGTGTCCGCCCCCTGCCCTCCGGAGATCAGTGCCTGCCTTCTCCTTCTGATGCAGTGTGTCCGGCTCCTGCACTCCGGTGATGTGAGTGCAATGCTGCTGTGAGTCCAGCGCCGACCCTCTGCTGCTATGTGCCCTGCCCAATGCTTTGTGCCTCCCCACACCAGTTCTGTAAACCTTCTCCCCCAGAGTTGCATGAAACTCTCAGCGCAGTGTGCCCCCCAATGTCCTGTGTGCACCCCTCCCCCAGTCCTGTGTGCAGCCCCCCAATGTCCTGTGTGCACCCCTCCCCCAGTCCTGTGTGCAGCCCATCACCCAGTAGTCCTGTTTGCATCCCCCCAAACCTGTGTGCACCCCTCCCCCAGTCCTGTGTGCAGCCCCCCAATGTCCTGTGTGCACCCCCACACAATCCTATGTGCAGCCCATCACCCAGTCCTGTGTGCACCCCCCCCAGTCCTGTGTGCACTACCCCAGTCCTGTGTGCACCCCCCCAGTCCTGTGTGCACCCCCCCAGTCCTGTGTGCACCCCCCCAGTCCTGTGTGCACCCCCCAGTCCTGTGTGCACCCCCCCAGTCCTGTGTGCAGCCCCCCCCAGTCCTGTGTGCAGCCCCCCCAGTCCTGTGTGCAGCCCCCCCCAGTCCTGTGTGCAGCCCCCCCCCAGTCCTGTGTGCAGCCCCCCCCAGTCCTGTGTGCAGCCCCCCCCAGTCCTGTGTGCAGCCCCCCCAGTCCTGTGTGCAGCCCCCCCCAGTCCTGTGTGCAGCCCCCCCCCAGTCCTGTGTGCAGCCCCCCCCAGTCCTGTGTGCAGCCCCCCCCAGTCCTGTGTGCAGCCCCCCCCAGTCCTGTGTGCAGCCCCCCCCGTCCTGTGTGCAGCCCCCCCAGTCCTATGTGCAGCCCCCCCCCCAGTCTTGTGTGCAGCCCCCCCCCCAGTCTTGTGTGCAGCCCCCGCCAGTCTTGTGTGCACCCCGCCAGTCTTGTGTGCAGCCCCCCAGTCTTGTGTGCACCCCCCCAGTCCTGTGTGCACCCCCCAGTCCTGTGTGCACCCCCCCCAGTCCTGTGTGCACCCCCCCCCAGTCCTGTGTGCACCCCCCCAGTCCTGTGTGCAGCCCCCCAATGTCCTGTGTGCACCCCTCCCCCAGTCCTGTGTGCAGCCCATCACCCAGTAGTCCTGTTTGCATCCCCCCAAACCTGTGTGCACCCCTCCCCCAGTCCTGTGTGCAGCCCCCCAATGTCCTGTGTGCACCCCCACACAATCTTATGTGCAGCCCATCACCCAGTCCTGTGTGCACCCCCCCCAGTCCTGTGTGCACCCCCCCAGTCCTGTGTGCACCCCCCCAGTCCTGTGTGCACCCCCCCAGTCCTGTGTGTACCCCCCAGCCCTGTGCAACCCCCAGTCCTGTGTGCAACCCCCAGTCCTGTGTGCACCCCCCCCAGTCCTGTGTACCCCCCAGTCCTGTGTACCCCCCAGTCCTGTGTACCCCCCAGTCCTGTGTACCCCCCAGTCCTGTGTACCCCCCAGTCCTGTGCATCCCCCCAGTCCTGTGCGCACCCCCCAGTCCTGTGTGCACCCCCCAGTCCTGTGTGCACCCCCCAGTCCTGTGTGCACCCCCCAGTCCTGTGTGCACCCCCCAGTCCTGTGTGCACCCCCCAGTCCTGTGTGCACCCCCCAGTCCTGTGTGCACCCCCCAGTCCTGTGTGCACCCCCCAGTCCTGTGTGCACCCCCCAGTCCTGTGTGCACCCCCCAGTCCTGTGCACCCCCCAGTCCTGTGCACCCCCCAGTCCTGTGCACCCCCCAGTCCTGTGTGCAGCCCCCCCCAGTCCTGTGTGCAGCCCCCCCAGTCCTGTGTGCAGCCCCCCCAGTCCTGTGTGCAGCCCCCCCCGTCCTGTGTGCAGCCCCCCCCAGTCCTGTGTGCAGCCCCCCCCAGTCCTGTGTGCAGCCCCCCCCAGTCCTGTGTGCAGCCCCCCCCAGTCCTGTGTGCAGCCCCCCCCAGTCCTGTGTGCAGCCCCCCAGTCTTGTGTGCAGCCCCCCCAGTCTTGTGTGCAGCCCCCCCAGTCTTGTGTGCACCCCGCCAGTCTTGTGTGCACCCCGCCAGTCTTGTGTGCAGCCCCCGCCAGTCTTGTGTGCAGCCCCCGCCAGTCCTGTGTTCACCCCCCCAGTCCTGTGTTCACCCCCCCAGTCCTGTGTTCACCCCCCCAGTCCTGTGTTCACCCCCCCAGTCCTGTGTTCACCCCCCCCCAGTCCTGTGTTCACCCCCCCAGTCCTGTGTGCAGCCCCCCAGTCGTGTGCAGCCCCCCAGTTCTGTGTGCAGCCCCCCCAGTTCTGTGTGCAGCCCCCCGTCCTGTGTGCAGCCCCCCCGTCCTGTGTGCAGCCCCCCCAGTGATGTCTGTGCCTCCCCCCCCCAGTGATGTCTGTGCCTCCCCCCCAGTGATGTCTGTGCCTCTCCCCCAGTGATGTCTGTGCCTCTCCCCCAGTGATGTCTGTGCCTCTCCCCCAGTGATGTCTGTGCCTCCCCCCCAGTGGTGTCTGTGCCTCCCCCCCAGTGGTGTCTGTGCCTCCCCCCCAGTGGTGTCTGTGCCTTCCCCCCAGTGGTGTCTGTGCCTCCCCCCAGTGGTGTCTGTGCCTCCCTCCAGTGGTGTCTGTGCCCCCAGCCCCTCCAGTGGTGTCTGTGCCCCCAGCCCCTCCAGTGGTGTCTGTGCCCCCAGCCCTGCGTGTGGTGTCTGTGCCCCCAGCCCCATGCCCCCAGTTAATTAATTGCTTCACCCAATATAGCAGGGTCATTTAAACATTGATAATTTTGTGCGGCCCCCGAAGGTTGGTAGAAATTTCCAAATGGCCCCCGACAGAAAAAAGGTTCCCCACCCCTGGTCTAGAAGGACAGTAGTAGGACTGTTGACCGCTTTCTTTTAATTAACTGGTTAACAATTAAAACCATAATTAACACATTGCTTTCTATAGGGCCTACAAGACAATTGAGGAGGAAGATTTAAAGTTTCCTTTAATATATGGAGAAGGAAAAAAGGTAATGAATATATCATGTTTTTTGTAGAATCAACTGACTGCATGCTGAACCCTAAGCATCCTCACATTTCCCCTCTTCTGTTAGGACCTGTTCAGATCACATAAATGGCCTCTGAGGTATATGCCAGGGAGAAGTTTCCAACTTTTACCTACAGTGGTTACAATACAGTGACATGCACCTCCTATAGGACCCCATGTTGTTTTGGGGTTTTTTTGGGGGTGGGGGGGGGGTTTCTTCTTGCAGTATACTGAACTTTATCTTGTATGTAGGGGGCATTTTCTGGCACACATTAAACGGAAGCCAGTAACATGATGTAGACCTTGCTTTATGAAATTGAGACTTCAAGCTGTAGGATAAACTAGTACATAATGTTAAAAGTATTATTCCACCCCATGATCTTTTATTTCTAGGGCTCTAATTCCATGTGCAGACTTTGAGCATTTGAGGTTTTTTTACCTCAGTATATGTAAGGCTATGTTCACACTTCATCTTTTACTGGGGTTTTTTGTGCATTTTTGAGGTCACAAAGATGCCCCTAAATGCATGCATTTCCTTCCCCCAGCAAAGTCTGAGATTTCTATTTTGCTGTCCACACCGGGCATTTTTTTGGCTGTGTTTTTGAAGATGAAGCATGTCAATTCTTTTTGTGTTTTTTGAGCCTTCTAGTCAATAGATTTGAATTAAAAAAACGCATGGGCAAAATGTGGTAAAACGTATGCGTTTTTTGATGAGTTTTTGCAGCAGGTGTGTTTTTTGGGGCCAAAAATGCTGCATCTGTGGTTAAAAAAAAGATGCAGTGTGTAAACATAGCCTAAGCCAAAATTTAGAGTGAAACAATTAGAGGAAAAGTATAATAAAAACACGGGCACGACTTCTGTATTTATTACCCACTCCTGGTTTTGCTTACAAATGCTGAGGTAAAAACTCACCAAATACCAACGTGTGAATGTGGTCTTACAAATACTGAGGTAAAAAACTCCCCAAATACTCAATATGTGCACGTGGCCTTACAAATACTGAGGTAAAAACCTCACCAAATACCAACGTGTGAATGTGGTCTTACAAATACTGAGGTAAAAAACTCCCCAAATACTCAATATGTGCACGTGGCCTTTAAAGAAATGTATTTTATGCTCACTCCTAATTTTGGCTTACAAATACTGAAGTAAAAAACTCCCCAAATAATAAGCACATGTGGCCTAAGGGTGCATGCCCACGATCAGTCTTCACAATGTTTTGGGCACAGCATGTCTGTGCTTGTTTTTCCCACAGCAAAAACTGAATTGCGGTGCGGTTTTCTGGGCCGCAGCATATCAATTATTTGCTGTGGACATGCAAGCAAGGGAGAACACAGCAAGAGATTGCAACTGCCCGAGTCCGAATTATGGGCACAAGCAGCTGCGGTCTCTTGCGGAGGAGACTCGTGGCCCCGCAGGTCAGGACCTGCTGCGTCCAGGACACTGTCAGTCCTGATCTTGGCACATACCCTAACAGATTTCTGCCAAATAACCATTTAAATTCTTATCAGAGTAAAGTCTTGATATACAAATATGTTTAATAAAAGATAAAGCCACGTTCTTGAACAGTGTGGTACTGTTCTGTGCTGTTAAGAAATTATGACACACTACAATGTATATAGTTCTCTGTTGTTCTATAAGAGATTAAAATATTGCGTTATCAGATTACAGCTTCTAGCTGCCATTATATAAAGCTCTATGTTGACCTAGATAGTTTCTTAAGAAATCAAAAAGTATATTCTGCTCTTTATATGAAAGACTATTAACAGTCATCCTCTGCCTATGCTTTCTTGAGTAACAAATTAGACTACTGGCATGGTTGCACCAGTGGCCCGAACTATGCATATTCCAACGCTACAGATAGCTTTGCTTCTAGCATCTGAGCAGCATTGGTGCACTGGAGATGGCTGGATTGAGTGATCTGGCCAACTTCAGAGCAAATAGATTGTAAGCTCTGCACGCCTTACCTAAGAGACTGGCCGCCTCTGATAAACAGACAGCAAAGTGACCATAAGCTAAGCAGCAGCTGTAACATTAAAAATCCCTCCGTTCTTGAAAAGAAAGAAGGTAAATTGCAAAGTTGCTTACTTTTGCGAGAACTTTGCAATATTACCCATTGAAAGCACCACTCCACCGTGGTGGTGTGTGTTGTTTTTTTTTTTTTTTTGCTTTGTTTTTTTTTTTATTTTAACACTGGAGTGGTAATTTAAATCGAAGTCCCCTGCCCCTAGTCTTAAGCTGGGTTCACACTAAGCGACAGCGACAACGACGTCGCTGTTACGTCACCATTTTCTGTGACGTAACAGCGACCTTGTAAGTCGCTGTTATGATCGCTGCTTAGCTGTCAAACACAGCGACGCAGCAGTGATCATAACGTCGCTGTGCTACATGTGCAGAGAGCAGGGAGCCGCGCTTAGCGCTGGCTCCTTGCTCTCCTAGGTACAGTACACATCGGGTTAATTAACCCGATGTGTACTGCAGCTACATGTCACAGTGCAGAGAGCAGGGAGCCGCGCACACTGCTTAGCGCTGGCTCCTTGCTCTCCTTGCTACAGTACACATCGGGTTAATTACCCGATGTGTACTGCAGCCACATTTGCACAGAGCAGGAGCCGGCACTGGCAGCAAGGGCGGAGGCTGGTAACGAAGGTAAATATTGGGTAACCAGGGAAAGGTCTTCCCTTGGTTACCTGATGTTTACGCTGGTTACAGCTTACCGCAGCTGCCAGACGCCGGCTCCTGCTCCCTGCTCGCTTCATTTCGTCGCTCTCTCGCTGTCACACACAGCGATGTGTGTGTCACAGCGGGAGAGTGACGACCAAAAAATGAAGCTGGACATTCAGCAACGACCGGCAACCTCACAGCAGGGGCCAGGTCGTTGCTGGATGTCACACACAGCGACAGCGACGGGACGTCGCTGCAACGTCACAGAAAATGGTGACGTAGCAGTGACGTCGTTGTCGCTGTGTGTGACACCAGCTTTATACTCTCCCTTTGGCATCTTCATCTGTTATCAGCGTTGAACCCGTCAATCTTCATCAGTTTGTGACCCACCAGCTACTCCAGTGTTTCATGGAGCAAGCTGGAGGTCACAAATCAATAAAAGTCTGAGAGACTCGTTTAGGCTCTCATAGACTAGTACAGAGAAATTGTGATGTAACTTTATGGTGCTTTATGAAAATGTAGGCGAGAACACTCCCTTAAACACACTACTCATGGCAGTGTAAAACTGACGTGTCTAATGCATTGCAATGCATGAGTATTGCATGTTATTAGAACAGAGATCAGCCTGAGTGTTTTCATAGGAAAATGAAGTAAAAAAAAAAAAACAAATCTTGGAGATAGTGTTTAACCACTAAAAATACATTTTTTATTTTTATTTTTTTTTTTTTTTGTGGGCGAACAAAAAACAATACACATTTGTTTAACAGATACAGATAAATTTAAGAAGTTGAGAAAAAAAAATTTCCATCATAGCAGTGGACAAGAAGTGGACTACAACGTGCCCAAACTCTTATGTAAATAATTTGTCAGTAGTAATATCTTTTTACATGAAAAGCTCTGTTTGACAGAAATGTAAAAGTTACAGTTCTCAAAATTTAGTCTTGAAAAAGCAAATTACTTTTTGGGAAAAAAAAATTGTGGTGTACAAAAATAGCAAAACATTTAAAAAAACCAAACCTATACAAATCTGGTATCATTGTCCTCGTACTCAATCGAAGACTGGGGTTTTTATTGGCAGTAGCTTTAAATAGTGCCCTCACACCTTTTAGTATTAAATTAATGTACAGGTACACAAATACCTATGTGACCAATATATAGACTTAAATATAGACTTTGTCAGCACACTGCAATTAGTGACTGCATAAATTCCACTTTATTATAAAAGTACCTCACATTTTTTACATGTATGACAATGTAAAGTCCATCCAACCACGCCAAAGTGTACCTCGTACGGATACCACATTGGTGCATGGAGAGGTAAATTAAAAGATGTTTGGTCCATCCATTGAGGTTGGTGTCTTCTGGATGGTTTATACACGATTTCATCAAAAAATAATATTTTTTACATTAATAGTGGAATCCATGTAATGTATTCATATAGGTAATAACTAATGCTATTTTATCACTTTTACTGCCCAGTGAATGGCATAAAAAATAAAAACAATTTGTGAATTGCTGTTTTTGTTCATTCTGCCTCCCAAAATTCAGAAAAAGCTTGGTTCACATTTATCCTCTGTCCTACTATTGTGCATCTCTTGCGTCTTAAGGGTGCTTTACACGCTGCGACATGGCTAGCGATCTCATTAGCGATGTAACACGCCAGATCGCACATACAATTTGCCGAGATTGCACATGTGACCGGCGCTACAAAAATGACCTATGTGCGATCTCTGCAAATCTTATCTGGGATCTGGCGTGTCACATCGCTAACGAGATCGCTAGCGATGTCGCAGCGTGTAAAGCACCCTTTACACCACTGCTAGAGAGATCAGACCGAGTACTGAGTAACTCTACCTGCCTCATTTTAGTGAATGGTTCTGTCAGTGGTCCTGCCTGAATCATGTTTGTAGATAAAGACAGAAATTCTGATGTAAGTGCTCAGCATAAAGCACAGGATAAATGTGAACTTAACAGACTCCAGAACATAAAAAAAAAATCTTTATGTACCACTCACCTTCTGACAATCTTCACTGTTTGATGCCCACTGTCTAGTCCTCTGGAGCTCTTCTTTCTGCTGACATGCAGCATATCTCCTGCACCATCACTTTAGGATGAGACTTCCAGGCACAACCAGACTTCAGACATTCCTGCATGCCGTGGCCCACATTTTGTCTGTATGTAGTGACCTCTTGCGGTTTGGTAGAGCACGTAATCCTATCTTAGGTTGGACTCACACGAACGTATAAAAAAAAGGTCACATTCTCATCCAGGAGAGTAGGACAATTTTTTCTCACTTGTCATCAGTGTGCTCTGTGTGCAATCCTTTTTTTTTCATCAGCTATTAGTCATTTACAGTCCCATTTACAGTGTTCTGTGCTACATGATAGTAATGTATCCATAAAAATGGACATCACTAGGATGGTCCGTGTGGCGTCTGTTTTTTTTTCTCGCACCCATTGACTTGTATTGGCGAGTCTTGGACGATTTCGGCAGCAAATTGCAGCATGTTGCGACTTTTCTGTCATCCAGAATCTGGATGAGAAAAAGGCTGACCATCTGCTCTCCCTCATTGAATAACATTGGTCCGAGTCAATGAGATATTTTCTCGCATTGCACTCGTCCGATTCATATTCTCATGTGAGCGTACCGTCAGAGTGAAAATAATAGAGATGGATCATAGCAACAAAAATAGCTGCTGATGACCAGACTACACAGCAAGCAGTGGAGGGGGCCAGAAAGGTGAGCGGTGATCTATTAAGTTTGTTTTTGTTTTGTTTTGTTTGTTTCTTTTGCTTGCCCTCTATGATTTATTAAAAAGGCCGCCATTTTGCCTAATTTGTGGAGCGCAAATTACACACCCATCCATATGCTGGAGAATACAGATTTTCTTTTTTGTAAAATTTGAGTAGAACTCAATTCCACTCAAATATGCCCATCTCTGTCAATCATTTGACAGTAGCACTGTCTGCATGTGTCAGTCGAAGCCAATGATTGGCTATAGCTATAATTTCTGAGCAGTTGGAACATCAACATTGGAGCATGTCTAACTAGTGGATGGGCAAACATGCTCGCCACTGCTCGTTACACAATAGAGCCCTAAAGCATGCGAGTTTGAAAATGCTGTAACTTCCCATTGACTTACATTATGCTCGTCACTTGAGTTTGACGAGCATAATGTACTGTGTGTAATTGTGTACATATGCTAATCACTGCTGTTATGTGTTTGCACGATTCACACAGTGCAAAATTATGGGAACGCTGCATTGTATGCTAACCATTATATTTAAACTCCTTCTCCCTATTTTTTGGTCACTAACCAGGGATGAGTGAGGTTGTAAAGTCCTCCCTTATTATACCTTGTATGATGAATTGTATGTTTTTATCAGTAATTTAAATATTTGTTGTCAATAAATTTCATACTTTTTCATGAAATCAGTACTCCATTAGTGTTTTTTTAACACTGTTTTCTATGCTCGTCACTTGAGTAGCATCCATGCAACCCAATGCTCCATCGATTAACGAGCAGTGGCAAGCATGTTCACCCAACACTACATCCAACCCATGGACTTAACGGAGCATTGAGTGTTTTACGGAGTATGTGTAAGTAAGTGTGCACACAGCCCATGGTTTTCATATTTATATTTGATGACACAGATGTTATAGGTTAAACACTTTAGCTCAGCAACTTTTTATGCTTGTCAGGAGTATAAAATATATCTACCAGCAATTCCTTCTATTAAATGCATTTTATACATTTTTCTTTTTTAATGCAGGCCCGCGTTATGGCGACAATTGGTGTAACCAGAGGACTTGGTGATCATGATCTGAAAGTCCACGATTCGAATATTTATATTAAACCATTTTTGTCTTCAATTCCTGAGGTGAGTGCACTTTGAATGGTATCTAAGATAAGGAAAGAGAAATTATAATCTTCAACACAAAATATTTTGTGGTGTTTATGTAATGCATATGTAAAGAAAAATCACAGTACTATGGGGAATGTGACGAGTTTAAGAATTTACGTCTAGTACCACACGTTTTGGAAGTATAACGTCTGCACACTCCGTATTAGAGTTACACATTTTTCCTTAATTTAAATTTGAATTGGACACATCTTCGTGTAAGGGCACGTGCACATGGCCATATTTTCAGTCCAAGTGCAAAGCGAAAAAACATTGGATTGCATTTGGACAAATATTATGTAAAGGGGCTGTGCACATGTCCAATTTTATTTTCCTTGGACCCAACTGCGGGCCCAAGTTTTATCCAATATTCTGATCGCACTCTGCCGTATAAATCAATGAGTCCATGGAAACCATCAAACTGAACTCTAACATCTGAGTGTAGTCCAATTTCCACACACTAACACAACATAAGAGGAAAAAATTCTTTATCTTCTATATTTTCCTCATCTGATAGAATCTGATCATGCTCTGCTCTCGCCTGCTAATCCTACCCTCATCAGAATTTATGCAAAATAAACCCAAATCTCACTGATGGGAGAATATACGGTTGTCTGCCCTTCACCTAAAGTGTAATTTCTGGTGAATTTGTAGCAGAATCTCTCCCTCCTCCCCATCCCTATCCCATCTCCATAGATTTTGTATGAGCAGCAACTGTCATCGCATTAATCAGAGAGGTAAAAATCTGTGTTCACTGAAGACAAAAATGTATTTTTGGTTGTGACCAATCTCTTGTACATGTTGTAAGTCATTTCTACATATTTAAAGTCCATTTTGTCATTTCTTGTTACATACAATTACACATTGCACTAAGTATAGCTAGAACAAAATTTCTACAAGTGTGTACAGTGCCTACAAGTAGTATTCAACCCCCTGCAGATTTAGCAGGTTTACACATTCGGAATTAACTTGGCATTGTGACATTTGGACTGTAGATCAGCCTGGAAGTGTGAAATGCACTGCAGGAAAAAAGAATGTGATTTCTTTTTTTTTTCTTTTTTTTTTTTTTAAATTGAGAAAAGTTTATTCAGAGGGTCATTTATTATTCAACCCCTCAATCCACCAGAATTCTGTTTTGTTCCCCTAAAGTATTAAGAAGTATTTCAGGCACAAAGAACAATGAGCTTCACATGTTTGGATTAATTATATCTTTTTCCAGCCTTTTCTGACTAATTAAGACCCTCCTCAAACTTGTGAACAGCACTCATACATGGTCAACATGGGAAAGACAAAGGAGCATTCCAAGGCCATCAGAGACAAGATCGTGGAGGGTCACAAGGCTGGCAAGGGGTACAAAACCCTTTCCAAGGAGTTGGGCCTACCGGTCTCCACTGTTGGGAGCATCATCCGGAAGTGGAAGGCTTATGGAACTACTGTTAGCCTTCCACGGCCTGGACAGTCTTTGAAAGTTTCCTCCCGTGCCGAGGCCAGGCTTGTCCGAAGAGTCAAGGCTAACCCAAGGACAACAAGGAAGGAGCTCCGGGAAGATCTCATGGCATTGGGGACATTGGTTTCAGTCAATACCATAAGTAACGTACTCCACCGCAATGGTCTCCGTTCCAGACGAGCCCGTAAGGTACCTTTACTTTCAAAGCGTCATGTCAAGGCTCGTCTACAGTTTGCTCATGATCACTTGGAGGACTCTGAGACAGACTGGTTCAAGGTTCTCTGGTCTGATGAGACCAAGATCGAGATCTTTGGTGCCAACCACACACGTGACGTTTGGAGACTGGATGGCACTGCATACGACCCCAAGAATACCATCCCTACAGTCAAGCATCATGCTGTGGGGCTGTTTCTCAGCCAAGGGGCCTGGCCATCTGGTCCGCATCCATGGGAAGATGGATAGCATGGCCTACCTGGAGAATTTGGCCAAGAACCTCCGCTGCTCCATCAAGGATCTTAAGATGGGTCGTCATTTCATCTTCCAACATGACAACGACCCAAAGCACACAGCCAAGAAAACCAAGGCCTGGTTCAAGAGGGAAAAAATCAAGGTGTTGCAGTGGCCTAGTCAGTCTCCTGACCTTAACCCAATTGAAAAATTGTGGAAGGAGCTCAAGATTAAAGTCCACATGAGACACCCAAAGAACCTAGATAACTTGGAGAAGATCTGTATGGAGGAGTGGGCCAAGATAACTCCAGAGACCTGTGCCGGCCTGATCAGGTCTTATAAAAGACGATTATTAGCTGTAATTGCAAACAAGGGTTATTCCACAAAATATTAAACCTAGGGGTTGAATAATAATTGACCCACACTTTTATGTTGAACATTTATTAAAATTTAACTGAGCAACATAACTTGTTGGTTTGTAAGATTTATGCATCTGTTAATAAATCCTGCTCTTGTTTGAAGTTTGCAGGCTCTAACTTATTTGCATCTTATCAAACCTGCTAAATCTGCAGGGGGTTGAATACTACTTGTAGGCACTAAAGGGATAGAATCAGCTCACCCAGACATCATGGAGACTCCCATAGAAGACAGGTGCACGGTAAAGCCGGCCCGGCTGTGAAACTCCAAGAAGAAGAAAATCCAGCACTCGTGTCCAAAAATTGTGTAAAATCTTGCTTTTTTATTTAATTCATAATAAAATGGAAATGTATCATATCCATAGAGTATAAAAAATCCCCATACAGATGAGATGAGATGTCAGGGGGGTACGCGTTTCGAGCTACATGCTCTTAATGCTGGTGGATTGAGATTAAGAGCATGTAGCTCGAAACGCGTACCCCCCTGACATCTCATCTCATCTGTATGGGGATTTTTTATACTCTATGGATATGATACATTTCCATTTTATTATGAATTAAATAAAAAAGCAAGATTTTACACAATTTTTGGACACGAGTGCTGGATTTTCTTCTTCTTGTACTTGTAGGCACTGTATATATGTAGCAGGGGTGTAGCGATCGCAACCAGGGATTAAGGGAACCCACCGACCCTAGCACTTCACCAGGATGTGAGTCCTCGGACATACATCCAGATGAAATGCATTGTTGCACAGAGACCTGTTGGATCCCTGCTCTGCAATAAACGCCGCCGCCCAAAGAGAGCTGATGTGGGTGTGCCTCTGCTTGGGTGCGCATAGTAGTGACACCATGCGTCACCATGGCAGGCACCCCGATGTAAGCTTCCAGCAACTGTGAAGAGTACAGCGGAGGACGCCTGCTTGATGTAGTTCAAACACCTGCTGTGAATTTTGTCATTAAGCTCCTCGTTAGAGAACAGCAAGTTGTACAAAAAAGTACTGTAACATTGAACAGTTGGACATGAGCATTCAAAGGATTAAAGAACGTCACATTAAGTTCCCCTGAAAAGGTTAGAGCGCATTGCAGTATCATCCGGTAATTTAAACTAAGCCAAATATCCCTAACAGTTTGAGTAGTGTATATACCAGGGTGTGGACATGTATTCCAGGATGACGTCATGTATACCAGGTAGAGGCCCAGGATGATGAACAAACTTACCAGGTATGGACCAAGGATGGGGGCATCTAGACCAGAATGGGGAACATATTTATCAGAAAGGGGCCCAGAATGAGGGACATATTTTCCTGGAATGGGCCCAGGATTGTGGACATTACTACCTAATGAAAGGGGAGGAGGTTAATACTTAAGTCTTTATAGAATGTAGAACGCTACAAGGGCCCATACAGCTAACCAACATGCAGGAGGGGGCCAAGTCCATTTTGCATCATGCCCATTGAACTCTAGTTATGCCACTTCTCTCTAGTAATGTAAATAAGGACTATTGGATAGTAGCGTAATCTGAGTTGTCTATTTCCAATGTTACAGGTACTCTATCACTATTAGGGTATGTTCATCCTGGGTGTTTTTGCTGCGTGTGTGGTTTTTGCCTTGGTTTTATGCAAATCCATGCTAATAAAACTCTGCCTTTACAGTCCCAGCAAAGGCTCTGAGATTCCAGAAATCGTATGCACATACACAAATCACCAGTGTTTTTTCCTGACTGTTTTGTGAACCTCATTTGGTTTTTGCTTAGTTTTTGAAAAAATGAGCATGTAATTTCTTTTCAGCATTTTGCCACGGTTTTTATCCAAAGAGTCATTGAGAAAGTCCAATAAACACCATAAAAATCGCACCGAGAATGCAGAAAACTACCAGAAGACTTCCTGCCACAAGATAAGGTTTTGCTGCAGAAAAAAAAACGCACCAAAAACATCTTGGACATGGCCATAGATTAAAAAAAAACCCAAAACCTCAAAAGCTACAGATATATAGCAAAATATAAAAATGCATAGCTAAAATATCTATACAAAGTCACAAGTTACCGTAAATGGAGATAAAACAAAATCACAAAGGAGAAAACGGTCCAGAGAATCCAAAGCAAAAAGGCAACGTGTAAAAGATTCCAAGCCAATTTGGAATATCTTGTTTCCTTTATTCTAATTAAAAAGAGATTTGCAAATTAAATATATGCAGGGCAGCAGAATATCCAGTATCTGAGAAGACTTCCAAAAAAGCTCGTAATAGCAAGAATGCGAGGCTACAGGGAAACAGATAATAGGTTTTAAAAGTAAAAATAGCTTGATGGGTGGAAAAGTGATCATGTTACGAGCCTCCTTACTAGTACGGCCAGTTTCTCCAAAGTGAAGCACCTGTCTGACCCTCCAGAGGAGGAGTGGGCAGGGTAGTGAATATATCCTAAAAAGATGTGGAGTGGGCATGTGACTTATAGGTGATAATAGAAAAAGCCAGATTTATATTATATATGTTGTATGTACGTTATGCTGTTTAAACTTATGTATTGTAAGACCTTAACCAATGGCAGACAAAAAAGGAGGCATGTATAGGGTTAAATATATGGAGAATAAATATAAGCAATGTAGGAATATTACACAACCAAATAGGTAGTAAAAGGGAAACTTGATAAGTAGTATGGGAAATATGAAAAATATTATAATGCAATGAATTATCCTAATGTGCAGTTACAGCAATGTAGTAGAGAGACACTGAGTTCACCTGTATCTGTTATGTATGATTATAGGGGTGTTTGACCAAACTCCAATTTTTTAAATGTCTTCCTGTGAAAAACAGTTCACATTACTATAGAATTGAGGATAATTGGGTAATCTCCGGGGGTCCCAGTCTTGTGTCCCCTAACTATTTTGGCCAGAGACCTAGAATCCCCATTAGAGGAGGATAGGTGATAAATATCTCCCATGAGATACACTCTTTAGTCCTTGCAGGGTGCTGCAAGCTCTGAATGTCTGGAGTCTTGTGTGTTCATTATGTACAGGCTTCTCCTGCAGCCGATTGGCATCTTTCTTCTTATGCATATGGCGATCAGTTACTTTGTGGGGGGGGGGTTTCTCCTAGTTTATACATCTAAATAACCTAAAATGAATATTTCTAAAGTGATAATTTGCTATATGTATTTCTTCTTCCTTCGTGCTATGTAGTGTTCCTTTCATGTCTGAATAAGCCAGCAACTATGAATTACCGTTGGGATCCACTTATAACACATGAAGTATTGTACCTTAGGTAATTTATACTGGCATACCCTGCATTTATCTAGCCTAGAAGACTATTCCATATGAGATTCACATGTAAGAAACCGTCTCGTAAGAGTAAGTTTATAGTAGGAGTTTAATTTGCTTCAACCCACAGACGTTCAACATAAATTGTAGGCTTTATGAAGATAATTCTAAGATAACGGATGGGAAGGGTTGTTAATTATTGTTTTATCTGTTTAAAAATTAAAGTTATCTGATTAAAAAAATATTTCTAAGATAAAGAAATGACATGACAAACTATAAAACACTATAAGAGTAGGCTGCACAGAACTACTTATACAATGAGATATTTACCATAGTAACCATCCAGATACTAAAAAAAAGTTAAAAAAAAAAAAAAAGTCCTCAGTGGTTGATACCTTTTAATGGTTAACTGAAAAGATGGTAATAATAGCAAGCTTTCAAGACTACTCGGGTCTCTTCATCAGACTCCGTATAACACAAAATCTGAAGAGTCACATATTTATACACAACAGGACATAGAATAGTGCAGTAAATAAGACCAGTTATGTGAAGCAGAACTATCAGTATGGCAAGGGGCCAATTAGTTGTGACAGTAAATATTTCAGCAGTTCATAGATAAGCAGTGTGAAAGTTTTATTGACCTTTGATTGGGGTATGGTCAGGGCTGTGATGCCCCCGGATGCTCTGAAGACCACATTTCTTAATTGATGTAAAAAGACATAAATCCATGAGACATTCATTCCTGCTCTGAATGTGTCAAAGGTTATCATAAGTTTGTACTCCGAGTCTCCTGTCTCTTTAGCATTTGAAATTTCCTTTCAATACCAGCAATTTCATGTCCATGATGCTGTGGTTTGGGTTACAAAAATGTTTGGCCACAGGTAGATCTATCCTTTTTTCTTTAATTGTGTGCAATGGGAATTCATCCTTGTTCTGAGCTGTTGTCCTGTCTCCAGTACATACAGACCCCCAGTTGGACATTTGGTACATATAATTAAGTAAACCACGTTGGTTGTGGTGCAGCTAAAGGTACTTGGGTTCTTGTAGTTCTGATGTGATCTGAGAATCTTTATCTTGTCCGTTGTCAATATAAATGGACAGGTGGCCAAACATTTTTGTAACCCAAACCACAGCATCATAGACATGAAATTGCTGGTATTGAAAGGAAATTTCAAATCCCAAAGAGACAGGAGAGTCTGGGAATACAAACATATGATGACCTTTCACACATTCAGAGCAGGAATGAATGTGTCACATGGATTTATGTCTTTTTACATCAATGGAGAAATGTGCTCCTCAGAGCATCACAACTCTGGACCAGACCTCAATCAGAGGACAATAAAAGTTTCACACTCTTTATCTATGAATTGCTGCAATATTTACTTCCACAAACGATTGTCCCCTTGCCATACTGATAGTTCTGCTTCACATCACTTGTCTTATTTACTGCTCTATTCTATGTCCTGTTGTGTATAAATATTCGCCTCTTCAGATTTTTTGTTATACTGAGCCTGATGAAGACACCTAAGTAGTCTCAAAAGCTTGCTATTATTACCATCTTTTTAGTTAGCCATTAAAAGGTATCACCCACTGAGGACTCTCAGTTCTTTTAAAACTACCGTATTTTTTGGACCATAAGACGCACCCTGGTTTTAGAGGAGTAAAATATGAAAATAAATTTTAAGCAAAAAATGTGGTCATGACACATTGTTATGGGGCGAGGATCTGCTTTTGACACGGTTATGGGGGTAATCTCCTAAAATTCTCTAACTCAGGTACTTCATCCTGGTAATGATCCTCCTGCCATGTATATAATGTACCTCTTCCTAGTATAGGCCCACATCCTGCTATATACTGCCATCCTGCTATATACTGCCATCCTGGTATGTGCTCCCATCCTGCTATATACCCCATCCTGGCATATGGCCGCATCCTGTTATATACCCCATCTTGGTGTATGGCCACATCCTGCTATATACCCCCATCCTGCTACTTAACCCCATCATGGTATGTGCTCATATCCTTCTATATGCCGTCATCCTGCTATATGCCGTCATCCTGCTATATTACCCCACCTGCTATATACTCTCCCCATCCTGCTCATAATATACCCCCATCCTGGTATATGCAGTCATCCTGCTATATACCACTATCCTGCTATATGGCCGCATCCTGTGGCACACAAAAAAAAAAAATAAACGTTCATACTCACCTTTCCTTGCTCCAAGCAGCATCATTCTTTCTCCCGTCTGTGGCAGCAGAAGCGCCACTGAGTGGAGTCGGCCATGATTCCTGCAGCATCGCGATGTCCTCCTGTCTGTGCCGCTGCGTGTGGACACGTGCGCACAGCGATGACGTCATCCCTGTGAGCACCGCTAGTCTCCACACATAGCTGCGGCTGCAGACAGGAGGAGATTGCGGTGCTGCAAGGATCGTTGTCGTTGAGTGTACTGATTCACTGCACCCCGCACTGATAATGATGTGTGGGGGGCAGTGAATACAGCCGCACATGATCACTACAGGCTGCAGTTGCCAGGAGTGATCATGCGGGGCCGGCTGTTTACTATGCGCGCATCCCCCGCCCACCTGTCAGTGCCGGATTCAGCGCTGAGAGATGGGCGGGAGGATGGGCGTGCATATGAAATGAGCGGGCCCACGTGGTCATGGCAGGCTGCTGCAGCCTGCTCATGTCCCAGATGACCCGCTCCACCACAGCACCCTCATTCCCCGCAGCCCTACATTCAGACTATAAGACGCACCCCCCACTTTCCCCCAACATTTGGGGGGAAAAAAGTGCGTCTTATAGTCCGAAAAATACGGTAATTTTTTTATTTCTACTGGCTAACACGGTACAAAGATATATATTTTACCTCCATCCAGAGACTTGCATTTATTTTCTTACTTTTGCTTGTATTAGGACATTAGTAAAAATATTCTTGTTTCAATAAAAAGCACAGTATTTTTGTTGGTTTTACAAGAATTATATGATTGCCCCTCACTCAATGTTCAAGGTCTGCAACTATGTATTAAAGTGATTTAGGGTAGTACTAGACAATTTGGTCAGCTCTCAATTACTGTATGGCTAGGAAGTAATGGTCCGTGTTCATGTACCTACCGGTGGCATAATACGACCACCAATTCGTAAACGTTTTCTAATCAATGGTCATTTAAGTGCCTGTTTTCCACAGGTACCAAAGTAAACTATGCTTGCGCAGTGATATATGCTGGGTCGGGGCAGAAAAATCTTATAAATATATTAATAAATTAATATATTAATATATTCTATATTCTAATTAATAGTGCTCCTACTGTCAGTTCTTGGTTTCGTACTGATCACTTTGGATGACCCTACACTATGGCGAGTGATCGCAATGAAGCTGAACATTTCTCGACTAGAAAACCAGTGGAACTTATTAATTATTTCTAGTAAATTGAAAACTGACCCTATCAGCAACAAAAAAAAACAAATACATTTGGTCTCCGTCTGAAACCCCTTGGGAAAAAAAAATAAACTCTCATCAGGGAAATGATAACATCAGTTTCTTATTATTTACATGTAAGATGTAGGAAGTTAACATTCTCAGAATACGCTTTAGGATGTTTGTGTTTGAAGTCGGAGATGGTTGATCCCACCTGGAAAAATACTGAAAGCAGCATTCACTGTGCAGATGGAGCACAGGCACGACATGGGAATTGGAAAACAAAAGGTATTGAAAGGCAAGAGACCTTAGAAGGGAGAAGAAAAGGAAAGAGGATCTGCTTGCAATCAAATCACTTTTTCTAAGTTCCTGTATCTGTTTTGTAGTCAACATATCACTTAAATAGACCCGAAATTTAGTCTTAATTGTTCTTGTGTTCTGTAATTCTTCTACAAATTGCATGAGCATTCCTCAATCAAGGTAAACGACTATACAGAATCAGCCACAATTAGATTGTTGGTACCCAATCCGTAATTGTGCCCTATGGGAACACTGTTCAGAGCCAGTAAAAAGCCTAAGTACTTCTAAGAAAAATAGATTCAATTTTATTTTTTATTTTTTTTTAATCTATAGCCACAAGTGTGAAGGTTTTCTACCTCCTAGATTCTACTTCCTACCCTAGTAATATGCAGCTATTTTAGCGTAATTATGAAAAAAATTGAAACTGGCACAAAAGTTAATCTGTCCATTTTACTATGGCAAAGTCACAGATAGTGGGCAGCTTCAATATATAGTACTAGTTCATAGCTACAATTGCAACGTCCTTCCATTAAAAAAAAATTACATTTGCAATATTTCAGACAACACAATGTTCATTTTGTGGGAAATATCCTTTGCACATATTTGACTAACATTCCGATTAACCTAGTGTAAATCGGTAACCTAGGTATGAATCCATAGTGAACTGTACTTCTAAGAAAATAATTTGGTCTCAATAAAGGCGGAGTTGCAAATTTTGTTTTTGTATAGTAGGTAAAAGAAGTACCATGAATGTAAAAATATATAACATGAATTGTTTAATTTATTTAGCTAAAACTATATTTTTTGTAAATAAAAGCAAGTATGTGTGGTGCTAGTTGGTCAGTCTAAGATTGCACAGTTGCAGACCAATATTGGTTATACACAAAGATTTCACTGGTCTTCAATCAATGCTGCAAAACATTTAAAGAGACACTGTCAGCACAGAATGACTGATCAAACCAAGTACAGGTGCTCGGTGCATTATGGCAGGGCCAATCATTTACATACATCTTCCCACCCGCTGGTTTTCCATCTATTTCCACCCTTCTCTGGATCTATGAAGCCAGAGCTGTCAATCAAAGAAGATGGGAGTCTGGAAATGAGATTGAGAGGAAAACAAGCAGGTGGGAAGGTGAATGTAAATGATTAGCCGTGCCATTATGCAGGAGCGCCTGTACTCTGTCAGCACAGAATGACTGTTCAGAGTCCTTACCGTCTGTGTCAGCGGCAGCGCCGCTGTGTGGAGCCGTCCCCGTTCCCCTGCAGCATCGCTATGTGCTCCGGTCTATGCCGGCGGCTGCGCTGTGCGCGCCGCTAGTCTCCATGCAAGTCAGCTGACCGGAGGAGATCGTGATGCTGCAGGGGAACGGTGAGTAATGTGTACTGATTCACTGCTCCCCGCAACGATGATGATGCGTGGGGGGCAGTGAATACAGCCGCACATGATCACTCCAGGCTGCAGTTGCCAGGGGTGATCATGCGGGCTGGCTGTTTATCTCCCGCCCATCATCCCGCCCACCTGTCAGTGCCTGCTTCAGTGCTGAGAGATGATGGGCGGGAGGATGGGCGTGCATATTAAATGAGCAGGTCCACGTGGTCACGGCAGGCTTCTTCAGCCTGCTCGTGCCCCCGATGACCCGCTCCACCGCAGCACCCTCATTCCCCACAGCCCTATATTCAGACCTTAAGACGCACCCCCCACTTTCCCCCAACATTTGGGGGGAAAAAAGTGCGTCTTATGGTCCGAAAAATACGGTAATGGATCTAAAAGGTTTACACACCATTGGTTAAAAAGCCAGGTTTTTGTCACCTGAAAAAGAAAAATCATACCAAAAAGAATAATTTTAGAACTTTTTCAACTTTTAATGTCACTTATCTGTATCGAGCCACTGAGAAACTAATTGAAATTATTTTGAGAGGAGAAAAAAATATTAAAATAATGTGGTTGTATAAATATGAATACCCTCTTATAAGTGAGGATGTGTTTTGTGTTCATGATTAGCTACTCACATTTAACTCCTGTTAAATGGGCATTAGTACATAATGGCCATCATTTAAAGTGATTATAATTAAGATTTATTTTTTTATAAAGCATAGCTGTTCTATAAGGATTTTCCTGACATTTTCTTAGTTGCATGTTTACAGCAAAAGCCATGGTATGTTAACAGTTTACAACACAGCAAAGGGATCTCATTGTTATCAGTCAGAAGATTACAAAATCATTTCCAAGGCATTAGACATCACATAGAACAAAGTGAAGATGGTCATCAAGAAATGGCTGAAATTTTCACAACAGCAGCATTATATAGAACTGGAAGTCCCTCAAACTCATGAAAAGACCAGAAGAAAATTGGTCCAGCAGGCTGCCAAAAGGTATAGAGCAACATTAAAGGAACTACAGTAATTTGTGGCACATACTAGTTGTGTGCTGTATGTGACAGCAATCTCCCATATTCTTCATATATCTGTCCTGTGAGAGTAGGGTGGAAAGACTGAAGCCTTTTCTTAGATAGAAAACCATCCAAGCCGGACTGGTTTTTTTTCAAAACTTTAAATCAAGTTTACCAAAAGCATGTGGGAAAAAGTGTTATGGTCTAAGTTGAATAGATTATGGGTGACATTTAAGACTGATTTACACCACCGTGGAAATCTGTCTGCACATGGACCACAATGCACGAACCGGCTGCAGGTCTCTTGACCTGAGCATCACAACTTCACGCATCACAGCCTGATAGAGATACACAAGTCAGGAGAGCCATTGCCAGTCCATGCATTGTGCCCCATGCTTGGACCAATTTGCATGGAGGTCTGAATAAGCCCTAAAGGTGAAAAAACTTCTGAAATGATTCTTCTTGGAATGATTTTCTTGCGTAACCGAAACCTGGCATTTTAATGGTTGTCGACCTTTTATATCCAGTGTATATTACATAGAGCAGGCATATACGTTAATTATACAGCCTCAAAACAGACTGTACTAGAAATTTATACTAAAGGTATATAGGTAACTGGATTACGTTTGTACTGGTGTATGCAGATACAATATATTCACTAAGTGGGAGCTCCACTCTGCTTCCTGCAGTGTATAGAACTCAAACGAAGCTTAAAATAAGGTATTTGATCCTTATGCTAAACAGTAAACCTATTCACTTCGACTAGATAGCAAAATGCATGCAAAGTAATCCCTGGAGCTTTTTATTTGTTCAGTAAATCTGATCCCTGGCTAGATGAATATTAGTCTGATGCTCTGATTGAAAATCTAGGAAAAATCACCATGTCATGTATTAGTTATTCTGTATGCGTTTTTATATTATTGGACTTAAACACAGCCCTCCTTAGTTACAAGCTGGTAGATTAATTTAATGTATGGCTCGCCAGAATTAATTTAGTTTTTAAGCATCGGGTGCATCAATGTGCCCAATATACACAGCAGTTTATTAAGAAAGTGGGAGATGGACAAGATACAGCCTCCCTAATCCCTATTTGTTTATTCAAGTTTATGAAGAGCCAGTTGGTTTGATTTTAAAGGACCTTTCACCAGTTTCAGTTTATTAAACTGGCCACATCATGAAATACGAGCCGTAAAGATGTATACAACAGTTATATTTTCATTTCTTCTCTCTATTGCAGTGATATTGGCTTGTAAAGTTTGTTATACTGTAAGCCCAAGGAGGAATTACCAGAGATTATTCTCTAGAAGCATGTACTTCTTTCCCTGCATGAGGTTTACCAATCATAAGCGCACAGCAAGTTACAAGGGTCGGTCCCCCACACCAGCCCTGGATTGTAATCTCCCTAAATGTCGCCATCAATAGAGATGACAACAATTAGGGGGCTGGCGGAGGTAGTGCACAACATGATCACGCAGGCCTGATCATTGCCATGGCAACCCGAAGTCTTGGGTAGGCCAGCTACGGCAAGCCTGTTAGACCATGCCAGGAGAATGGTTTGAGAGGTTTGCATCGGTCTCTCACTGACTGGTATAACGTATTACAATGTATTATACCAGCAATCAGAGTAAGAATACTTGATGTACCATATAGGGGCTGAGTAAGAAAAAGTAAAAAACTGAAAATTACTTTTTAAAAAGCAGAAAAATTACATATTTATGTAAAAGCAAAAAAGTATACTCATTTGGTATAACCGCGTGCAGAACAGCCAAATCTATAAAATTGTCATACTAATCTGAACACCATAAAAAAGAATAAAAACACAGCAAAAAGTGTCTTTTCATCATACTGCTGCCAAAAAAAGTAGAATAAAATGCGATCAAAAACTCATGTGTAAATAAAAATGGTATATCTCAAATTGTCATCTTGTCTCGCAAAAAACAAACCATCATACAGCTCAATCAGCGAAAAAATAAAACCATAACTCTTGGAATATAGCATTGCAAAATCTATTTTTTTTTTACTATAAAATTTGTTTTTACAGTGTAAAAGCAAAACCTAAAAAGAAAAAAAAATATAAATGTGGTATCGCTGTATTTATTCATACTGACCCAAAGAATAAAGCTATCTTATCACTTTTACAACAGTGAACAGCGTAAAAAAAAATAAAACTTTCTGATTTGCTGTTTGTTTTTGAGTCTGCCTCACAAAAGGCAGAATAGAAAGCAATAAAAAAAATATTGTGGCGCAAAATGGTACCAATAAAAACTCCACCTCATCCCGCAAAAAAAAAATAGTAATAAAGACAATTCTTCAACTGCTGTTTGATTGTTCTGCCTCCCAAAGATTGTAGTAAGAAGCATCTCATATTTATCCTGCACTCTACACGGAGTACTTTGTTAGGGTTTACTTGTAAATCTCTGAAATACATGCTTCAGATAATTCCCAACAGAAAATTCACTGTAATGAGGCAGAAGGTAGTCAATTTGAATGGTGTCCATCTTTTTACCTGTATTTTTAGGTGTGCACTAAAATTCAGTCAACAGTTTTCTACAGAGGCCAATGAGAGTGCAAAGTAACTCTGCCGTCTCATAGTGAATGGATCCATCAGAGGTTTCACCTGAATTACATATTTTGGAGACATAGATGTGCAAATTGCTTTTTTAGCAAGGAAAAGGACTTGAACTCTAGTGTCAACTATTGGAAGTAGTAAATCTAAAAGTCAGTGTTGACCATTTACCGAGCCTTGCCATATGACTTGGGATATAAACCAAATCAGAAACTCAAACCATAACGTAAGTGCTCAGCATGGAGGGCAGGATAAATGTCAACTGATGCAAAATGTTCTGTACCCCATATTGCTACCAATAGCGTTCAACTCAACCCACAAAAAAAAGTCCCTACTTAGGTTTGTCATCTGTTAATGGAAATATAGGGGCTTCTATGTTGGTAGAACAAAGGCTCTGGACAAGCGCTATGGTTTCCTCCGAAAAGAAATTCAGAACAATCTGTGCTCTCAAATCCAAATTCTCCTCTCCCTCCTGATCATCACAATGTGCATAAACCACAGTTAACATCCACATGTTTGGCGAGAAGAGACTGCTTAATTTATGGGGTATGTGTCTTCAGAAGCTGGGCACAATGTATGGGAACTACAGTGTACTGGGCACTACAGGGGCTTATTTGCATTTTTTAATTCTGCAACCCTCACTACATTTGACTCAATAGGTGTTTTCCAAAGACAAAATTGTCACTCCACCCGTAGATGAACTCCCAGAGAGGTGGAATTTCCAGAATGTGGCCACGTGAGGGGATTTTGCTGTTTTGGCACTTTGCGGACTCCATTTGCAGAGCCTCTAACTATTGTAGTCAAAAGATGTTCCCAAGCCCTTCTGTCTGTCTGTCTGTCAAACAGTACTATACAGTCACATGTGGGATAATGCCACTTTCAGGAGAAATTGTGTAACATGTTATAGAGCCTTTTTAACCAATTCCTATTGTGAAAAACTTAAGTAGTACAAATATATAATTATTTCTTCTTTACTGCCCAATAGTATCAAATTTTTTGACATGCCTGTTGAGTAGAGCCACCCCCCTAGAGTTTTGAGTTCGGTTAGTCGAACGGAGGACAAGTTCGTCGAACAAACCCCAACAATAGCAGGCAAACACATAGAAAACACCTTCTAAGGTGTCCAAAAGGTGACAAACAACTCAAAAGACACCACAAACACATGGAAAAGTGACAAGGACATATACTCATGCGAAAACAAAAAAGCTGGACGAGTAAAAAAGAGGAGGAGACACAGATATAGGCATGTCATGTCCTTCTAAAATCATGTAAAACACAGCAAGGGGACTCAAAGCAGAGTCTCCCTTTTTTCCAAAAATTGGGCCCCACACACCACTTCAGTGGCATCACTTGTGCCCCAGTTGCAAACTTGACATGTTGATTTGCATCAACACATTCAAAAATATGCCAGCCTTTACTCTCCCCAGGATGACACAGAGGTAGCAAAGTCCTTGCTGATCCATGACTTGTTCATCTTGATGAACGTTAGTCTGTCCACATTGTCACTGGACAGACGCGTGCGTTTATCTGTCAGCACAAACCCAGCAGCACTGAAGACACATTCAGAGACAACGCTGGCTGCGGGACATGACAAGATCTCCAAGGCGTAAGTGGCGAGCTCAGGCCATTTTTCAAGATTGGAAGGCCAAAATAAGCATGGCTCCAGTTGCACAGTCATAGCATCGATGTTCATTTGGAGATACTCCTGTATCATCCTCTCCAGCCGTTGACTATGTGTCAGACTTCTTGTCTCTTGTGGCCTTGCATTGGATGGTCTAAAAAAAAATGATGAAACAATTCCATAAAATTGCTGTTACCACCAGATACGGTGTTGTACAGTTTGACTGACGATGACGAGACAGTCCCATGGTTGGCAAGTTACAACTGGGAGATTCACTGTGTGCACCACTGGTGTTTGGGGGGGGGAAAGCCGAGCTAAGATTACATAACAGCTTCTGCTGATACTCCTGCATACGTGCATCCTTTTTTATGGCTGGAATTATTTCGCCAAATTTTGACTTGTACCGGGGATCTAAGAGTGTGGCAATCCATTAGTCAGAATTAGTTCTAATTCAGACAATCCGAGGGTCATGTTGTAGGTAGTGCAGCAAGAAGGAGCTCATGTGTCTTGCGCATCCATTCGGACCAAGTCCTTGCTGTGCTTGTGGCGGCAAAGTGATAACCGTGCTTCCTTCCTCTGACATCTTCTCCCCTCCCCCCCCCCCCCCCCCAACCTCAAACAACCGAAATTTTACCAAGGTCTCCCTCATCTGCTGAGTCTTCCATGGCCATCGACAGTTCGTCCTCCATTTCTTCCTGGGCTCCTGCATCTTCCTCAACAGTTTGGCTGCTACCATGCGCCCTTGGTAATCCCTCTCCCCCACCGTCCTATGCCTGCCGCCTTAGTGATGCTGAACGTCTGGACCTTGTAGATATTGGTATCCCTTCCGCATATGAATCCTCCTGTACTTCCTCCCCTTCCTCTTGTCCCTCACCTGACTCCGAATAGTGTTTAGCGTGTGCTCCAGCATGTAAATGACTGGAATTGTCATGCTGATAATGGCATTGTCAGCGCTAAACATATTCGTCACTATGTCGAACTGTGCAGAAGGGTGCATACGTCCTTGATCTGAGACCACTCCAGCAGCGTGATCTGCCCCACCTCTGAATCTCGTTGGCCCAGGCTATACATCATAACGTATTGCACCAGAGCTCGGCGGTGCTGCAACATGTGGAGAGTCGAATTCCAGCGTGTCGCCACATCGCATTTCAGGCGGTGAACTGGCAGGCCGAAAGATGTCTGGAGCGATGCAAGTCGGTCAGCTGAGCTGGTTGAACGGCAGAAGTGAGTAGAGAGTGTCCGTGCCCTGTGCAGAAGCCCATCTAGGCCGGGATAATGGGTTAAAAATTGCTGGACAACAAGGTTCAACATGTGAGCCATAGAAGGCACGTGTGTCACCTTGCCCTGGCGAAGGACTGCATCCAGGCTTGCAGCATTGTCACACACGGCCTTCCCTGGCTGCAGGTTGAGTGGAGACAACCATTTACTAAACTCTGTCTCCAGAGCTGACCACAACTCCTCAGCTGTGTGACTCTTATTTCCCAGACATTTCAACGTAAAGACCGCCTGATGCCGTTGAGCTCTGCTGCCAGCATAGTAAGGAGGTGTGCGGGATTCCTTGTGCGCAGTTACAACGCGGGTGGCCTGACCAGACAGGCTTTGGGCGGAGGTGGAGGACCCAGGCGAGGTTGAGGAGGCAGAAGCAGTGGAGGAACTTCGACATACAGAGGATTGACGCAAAACTCGTGGGGACGGCAAGACTTGTACAGCAGAACCTTCTCCATCTCTCACCATAGTTACCCAGTTCCCAGTCAGCGACATGGAATGCCCCTGTCCATGCTTACTGGTCCAAGTGTCAGTGGTGAAATGCACCCTGTCACACACAGTTTCTCAAGGGAGCGGTGATGTGTGCGACATGCTGGTGTAGCGCAGGTACGCCTTTCTTGGAGTAGTGGTGACTGAGC
The DNA here is from genome assembly GCF_048569485.1 of Anomaloglossus baeobatrachus. Taxonomy (NCBI): domain Eukaryota; kingdom Metazoa; phylum Chordata; class Amphibia; order Anura; family Aromobatidae; genus Anomaloglossus; species Anomaloglossus baeobatrachus. The sequence continues at coordinate 241,587,561 of NC_134356.1, forward strand.
ATCTGGTACTAGGGCACAGCGACTGACATAAGGTCTCGAAAAGGCCACCAGGCGGAAAGGCAGCATTTCTGTAGCAAACAGCTTGCAGAGTGTGAAAGTCAACCTCTTAGCTTTGTCATGGCTAGGAGGAAATGGTCTTTTAATTGTGCACATATGAGGGACCGAGATCTGGCTGCTGTGCGGAGACGGCGTTGAGTAGGGTGTCCCTGGAAAACTGCTGGTCTGTGAGTAAAGTGCAGGCGGAGACATGATGTTGCCTTCATCCAAAGTTGGTGCTCTCGATGTCTGAGAGAGCTCTACACCAGCACCTGTTTCCCCTTCCAAAACAACTGACGACCTGCCAATCAAACTGCCTGTTGCAGTTCAAGAGGTGGAAGGTCTGCGTCGAAAAGCATGTGTGACAGCTGTCCCCACAGTCATAGAGGATGAAGAGCGCGCGGATGCACTTGAAGGGGAAAATGGTTGGCCCGCTCCGCTAGGCCGCATTGTAGCACAGTGAGCTTCCCACTGGGACTTATGCTTATTATTCATGTGACGGTTCATGGACGAAGTAGTCAAACTAGTGAGTTTTTGGCCTCTACTTACAGATTGGCGACAAATCTTACAGATCACATGAGTTGGGTGATCATTTGCGATGTCAAAAAAGGACCAGGCTAGGCAATTACCGTGTTTTTCCAAAAATAAGACCTCCCCCAAAAATAAGCCCTAGCAGGGATTTTCATCCTTTTCGGAGCAAGGTTTAAATATAAGCCCTCCCCCGAAAATAAACCCTAGTCTCGGATCAATAATGAAGTGTCTGTGCAGCTAATAAAGGTTACAAATACTGCAGGATACTTCATTATAGACAGCGGCACCCGGCAGTTACACTCACCCGACACTGAGCAGCAGGACCCGTAGCTATCGCACACCTGCACACACACACACACACACACACACACACACACACCAGATCTCACACACAATCAGATCGCACACACAAACATCGGATCACACGCAAACATCAAATCACACACATCGAATCGCACACACATCGGATCGCATACACACCTCATCCAGCGACACCAATCTCTTCTCGCCGGCAGAATCCTGAGAGGCAGTGCGGTGGAGCGCACCGAACAGGACCTGCGGCGGGACACGTGACTTGCTCTCATTCCCTGCGTCCATAAGCGCTAGATGTGATTTGTGTGTGTGATCTGCTGTGTGTGATCTGCTGTGTGTGTGTGTGATCTGCTATGTGTCTGCAATCGGCTGTGTGTGTGTCTGCAATCGGCTGTGTGTCTGCGATCGGCTGTGTTTTTTGCGATCAGCTGTGTCTGCGTTCGGCCATGTGTATCTGCGATCGGCTGTGTTTGCCTGCGATCGGCTGTGTTTGCCTGCGATCGGCTGTGTTTGCCTGCGATCTGCTGTGTGTGCCTGCGATCTGTGTGTGTGTGTGTGATCTGCTGTTTGTGATCTGCTGTGTGTGTGTGATCTGCTGTCTGTGTGTGTGATCTGCTCTGTGTCAGTATGTCAGCTAGCAGCAGGGTAGGACGGCGTGCAGCACCGACCGGAGATCACAGGAGGACCTGGGAGCCACGCAGAAGTCCTGGTCTGGTGAGTATGAGTCTCCTGGGAAGTGGGGGGTCTGCTTTTTTGGGGGGGTAAACTTACCCCTAACCATGTTTCTCCAAGAATAAGACCTCCTCCAAAAATAAGCCCTAGTGCTTTTTTAGGGGGCAAAAAAAATATAAGACAGTGTCTTATTTTTGGAAAAACACGGTATTAGAGCCCATGCGACCTGCAGAGTCACCCCGACGTGTGCTCAGAGGCAGAGTTGTGGCTGAGGATTCAGTTGTTGACGTGCTTCCAGTACTCAGTCTGTGTCCAGGAAGGCACAAGCTAACTTCGACGTCAGTCACATCCTCCTCCCCCGCCTCTGCTGACCTCCTCGAGTGCCTGACTGTGGGTTGATGGTAAGTGGGATCTACAACCTCATCATCAACCTGTGTTTTCACTCCCCTTGCCCTCAGACCTAACCTCTTCCTGCCCTGACTGATTAGTTAAGTTGTCATTCCAATCAGGTATCTGAGTCTCATCATCATCAGTATGTTCCTCATTGTCTCCACCAAGAGGTGTTACAGTTTGGGAATGAGGGTCTACATTATGCTCAGAAACTTGGTCATCAGGGCCTGAATCTGACTCATAAAGCTTCTGGGGATCACTGCAGATCATTTCCTGGTCTGTACTCACTGTAGCTTGGGAGAAGACCTCTGATTCCCAGGCTATAGTGTGACTGAACAGCTCTGCAGACTCACCCTTTTCTGTTACACCATACTCTGCAGGGCGGGTGGAGACTTGACAGCTGCTAGAAAGCAAGTGCGATTGGGGTGACAACTCAGAGGACTGGAGTTTTTTGGATGTTGAGGTGGAGGAGAGGCCACTTGTTGGAGCACTTGAGATCGATTCAAGCATGTTCTTTTTTTGTGCATCATCTTCCCTTGTTGTTCGGTTCTGTAAAAAAGGGATCACATCAGATTGTCAACGGAAAGTAGTAGACATCTTACTTTTGCTGGAAGATGGCCTTTCATCAGCAGATGTTACTGTAGCTTTACCACCTAACCCACGGACACAAACTTTTTTTTCCCTTTCCAAAACGCCTGTTCCCCCTTTCCACCAGCGTCTGTCCTTTTGCCACTCATTTTGTTTGTGACCAGATTGGACACTTTAAAATGTCGTAGCAAAAATGAAGAGGTGGTGTAGATTGCAGAGGTGGTCTATCTTTATTGACAGCTGAAGAACCAACACTGACTATCCCAGACACTTTTACTATGCCCCTAAAAGTGTCAGCACTGTTTGCAATTAAAATTGCGTATCAAAAATGGACAGGTGTGTAAAATGCAGAGGTGGTGTACCTTACTTTGCAGCAGAGGAACACTAAGTTAGTATCCCAGACAATTTTAGTATGCCACTAAAAGTGTCAGCACTGTTTGCAATTAAAATTGCATAGCAAAAATGGACAGATGAGTAGAATGCACAGGTGCTGTAGCTAGCTGGTCAGCAAAGGAACACTAAAGCGGGCTTTACACGTTGCGATCTCGCTAGCGACATCGCAAGCGATCGTACCCGCCCCCGTCGGTTGTGCAACACGGGCATATCACTGCTCGTCGCGCACAACCTCGCTTACCCCCGTCACACGCACTTACCTGCCCTGCGACGTCGCTCTGGCCGGCGACCCACCTCCTTCCTAAGGGGGCGGTTAGTGCGGCGTCACAGCGATGTCACACGGCAGGCGTCCAATAGAAGCGGAGGGGCGGAGATGAGCGGGACGTAAACATCCCGCCCACCTCCTTCCGCATAGCCGGTGGAGGCAGGTAAGGAGATGTTCCTCGTTCCTGCGGTGTCACACATAGCAATGTGTGCTGCCGCAGGAATGAGGAACAACATCGCTAACAACCTGAAAACGATTTTTTGTTTCAAGAAGACACCTCCACGGCAAACGATTTTGCCCTCTTTTGCGATCGTTTAAGATCGCTCTTAAGTGTTACACGCTGCGATCTCGTTAATGACGCCGGATGTGCATCACAAACAACGTGACCCCGACGATAATTCATTAACTATATCGTAGCGTGTAAAGCCCACTTAAGTTAGTCCCAGACAATTTTAGTATGCCACTAAAAGTGTCAGCAATGTTTGCAATTAAAATTGCATAGCAAAAATGGACAGGTGTGTAGAATGCAAATGTGCTGTAGCTAGCTGGTCATCAAAGGAAGCCTCACTTTCTATCCCTGCCAATGAAACCATGCCCTAAGGAATTGCCTGAGCACAGACCTGCCTAGTAACAATGGCTATGAACGGCTGTAATGCAGCCCTGAAAAGGGCTGAAATTACATCTAATCCCTAAAGCACTGTGTAGATTGCACTGTATGTCTATAGCGCACACAGCAGCGGGAGCGGTGACTGTCACCCACACGCAGCAGACAGATAATGGCGGCGACAGGGAAAATGGGCGGGTCTTATAAGGCAAAGACATGTGACATGCACAGCCTATGACACATGCCCTTGCTTGTCTTTCAAAAATCCACTTTGCTGTGTGTGTGTCTGTGATTTGCTGACAGCCTGGCCCGCCCCACTGTACGCGCGGTTAGGGAAAAAATAATGGCAATCGCCATTCTTTCAGCACTCCGCAGTAGCACTGATCTAAACTCATTCCCCCCGCACACTATACGCTGAAGTTTGCTAATATCATGATTCACAGTGACTCACACTATTACAGTGAAAAGTCAGCTAGTAACTAGCTACGCTTTTTGGTGATCGAACCGTTCTCGAACGTAACTCGACCTGCCAAACTTTAAGCAAATCGTTCGAGTTCGTCAAACGACTCGAACACCCCCCAAAATCACTCGAACATGAAATTGGCGAACCGTTCTACTCGAACATCGCTCAACTCTACTGTTGAGTCAATATGCTTACTGCACCCCTAGATTTATTAATTGAGTTCAGTTTGTAAAATGGTTTCACTTGTGGGGGTATTTCTAGCACCTCAGTTGCTCTGCTAATTTGACGTGACACCCACAAACCATTCCAGCAAATTCTGAAGTCCAGTATGACGCTCCTTCCCTTCTCAGCCTTGTATTGTGTCTCACAAGTAGTTCCCAATTACATGGAGGGTATTGGTGTACTCAGGAAAATATACACAACAAACTGCGTGATCTATTTCTCTTATTAGTCCTCATAAAAATTGAAAACTTGTGGCTGAAATATTAGCTAAAAAAAAAATGTAATTCTTCACCACACATTAGTATTAAATTCTGTGGCACACCTGGCCTTCAATATGCTCACTGCATCCCTAAATTAATTCATTGAGGTGTGAAGTTTGTAAAATGGGGTCATTTATGGGTGTTTCTTTTCTGGCGTGTCAGATGTGACATGGCACCCCGAAACCATTACAGCTAGATCTGAAGACCAATATAGTACTGCCTCCCTTCTGAACTCTGCATTGTACCTCAAAAGTAGTGGGGTATTGGCAAACTCAGGAAAAATTGTGTAACAAATTCTGTTGTCTATTTTCTCCTATTACCCTTTTTGAAAATTAAAACTTTTGGGTCAAAGCAACATTTTGTTGAAAAATGGTCATTTTTATTGTAACAGTCCAATGTTATACAATTCCATGAATCACATGAGGGTTAAAATTGCTTACTTGAGAGACCACGGGGAAGACTATTCTCCTTATGGAGATCTGACTAAACAGGCTGGCTGCCAGTGAGGGGACTTATAGCTGCAATGCCCCTCTGGGAATTATTCAAATTGTCCCTCCAGTGAGGAAGGAAACAAACTCTAGCGCCACCTATTGGAAGTAGCAATCCTAAAAGTCAAAAGTGGCTTTTTAAACAAGTCTTTTCATAAGACTTAGGATTTATATCAGATCAGAATCCCAATTTGCAGACACTGTTTCGGGGTGATTTCCCCTTGTCAGTGCAAAATGTGGGTATCTGATCTGGCTTATGAGAAGTTATGTGGTGCCGCTAGAGTTTGTTTCCTTCCTCACTGGAGGGACAATTTGAATAATTCCCAGTGGGGCATTGCAGCTGTAAGTCTCCTCACTGGCAGCCAGACTGGTATGTTATGTCTCCATAAGGAGAATAGTCTTCCCCGTGGTCCCCACATAGCTTCTCATAAGCCAGATCAGATACACACACTTTGCACTGATGAGGGGCAATCACCCCGAAACAGTGTCTGCAAATTGGGATTTTGATTTGGTATAAATCCTTAGTCTTATAAAAAGGCTTGTTTAAAAAGCCACTTTTGACTTTTAGGATTGCTACTTCCAATAGGTGGCGCTAGAGTTTGTTTCCTTCCTCACTGGAGGGACAATTTGAATTACTTGAGAGATGCAGTTTCCAGAATGGGTGCACTTGTTGTGGGTTTTTGCTATTTTGGCATGCCAGGCGATCTTCCATTGTCACATGGCATCCACAATCTATTCCAGCCAAAATGGCGCTCCTTCCCTTCGGAGCCCCGCTGCACACCCAAAAAGTAGTTTTCCAAGAGATATTTGGTATTGGTGTACTCAGGAGAAATTGCACAATAAATTAAAGTCCAAGTTCTCCTATTATCCTTGTGAAAATGAAAAAATTGTGGTTAAAGCACTATTTTTATGGTAAAAATGTTCTTTTTTCTTTTTTTTTTTTTTCTCATTTTCATGTTCCAATGTTATAAAATTCTGTAAAGCACCTGGGGGCTCACCACACCTCTAGATAAATTCCTTGAGGGGTGTGGTTTCCAAAATGGGGTCACTTGTAGGGGGGTTTCTATTGTTTGGGCATATCACGGGTCTACAAATGCGACCTTGCGTCCACTATCCCAGCACAATTTTGTGCTCCAAAATTTCAATCACGCTCCTTAACTACCGAGCCCTGCCATGCACCTAAACAGTGGTTTTCCACCACATATGGGATATCCCTGTACTCATGAGAAAATGTAACAATTTTTTTTATTGTGCTATTTCTTCTGTTGTCCTTGTGTAAATTAAATTAGGGGTAAAGCAATATTTTGTGGAAAAAAATATTTTTCTTTTCCTTCCACATTGCTTTACTTCCTGTATTTGTATTTACTTCTTGAATTTAGTTTTGTGCACTTTGAGGCGTGCAGTTTTTAAAATGGTATCCTAGAAATTTATTTGTGACCTCAATGAAACACTGGAGCAGCCGGTAGGTTTAAATCACCGGAGACTATTGGGAGTATTGATGATAGAAGATGAAGCCGCCAGAGGGGCAGGGTCAGGGGACTTGAATTTAAAGCATCACTCTAGCGGTAAAATAAAAAAGAATTGCTGGAGTGATGCTTTAAGAAGAATCTGTCACTAGGTTTCTGCTACCCCATCTTAAAGCAGCATGATATATCACTTATTCAGATGTTTGCTGTCATTTTGATAAAAATTCCTGCTTTGTCTGCAGCAGGTCTAGCAGGTTTCAGAATGCTGAACTCTGTTACCTGACCCACACCACTGTTTGGAAGCATTCTGTGTACATTGTGCATAGGCAGAAAACTGCTAATCAGTGAATGGAGCAGGGTTACACAGAGCTCATATGCTTGACTACCTGGCAGCAGGTTTAATAGTCTTCTATTGATCAACTCTGATTAATAAAACAGTGATTTTAGGAAATCTAGCAAAAAGCTTTGTATTGCCTACTGTGTTTTGTTTCTAGATTATAGGAAAAAAATAAAGGCAATGCGCTGTGAAGGTACCTGGTAATGGGGGAAGATGGAGACGAATAGGCCAAAAATAGGCCCTCACCTATTGAGATTGTGCACCCCTGCACAACCCCAGTTAAAGCTTGTGTGATGTGGGACAAGTCGCTGGAGGGGTCCGAGCACCGCTGGCCTCTGTTGCCACCACTTTCCGGATGGTGCCATGAGACCAAACTCCACCGGAAGTGGAGTGCAATGCAATATACGCATCAGCTGACAATGGATGGAGGGGATAGGGAGATTAGTCCCTCCTTCTCCGCAGCGCCCGCCTTCTCCGCAGCTGTGATCTGATTGCAGGATTTTACCACAGTCGCATGACACTTGGCTTACACTTCAGCAGAGCGGGCGTCAAGTCTCATGCGATGCACTCGTAGTAGTGCTCGTGTGGCCCCAGCCTTATTATAGAAAGCATCATTTGGTATCTGTCAGTAGCAGCTCTAATGTTTACATCAATCTCTTCCCCCTCCCCAGGCTTACTCTTGTGTTAATATTAAAAGTTCCATCATGCATTGCTGCAGCTTGTTTGCCAGCACTTAGCTTCCCCCCTCCCTTCTCCATCATGTGCTGCTGAAGATATTGGGAGATACCAAGTGTCAGAGCAGGCCAGTGTAGATTCAAGCCTTTTTACCAATTTCCAGATTGCCAGTATAGTCCTGTCACTGTGTTTATTTTGCAAATGTTGGCGCTTTCTATTTCAGTGATTGGAATTACATAAACCCTTTGCTAGTGAAGTGCTGCAATCTGCATTTCAAAAGCAAAGTTGTCGGTCTCTGCTGTTACTGCTGAATTAAACTGTCAGCTCAGCTTTTGAGAGACTAATTATAATTCACCCTAAAACGTCTACACCCACCAGCAGGAGCCCAATGACAACTTCCTTTCATTTGGTCTAAGTTCTGTGCCGGAAAAGAAAGTAGATGAGAAACTGTGGAAAGAAAAGCGCAATAGGGTCTTACCCCAAAAGGAGAGGAAGATATGTACTAAAAACACACTCCCCTATAATGGTTGTGCCAGTCACAACCACTATGCAGGCATTTATAAGATCCAGGTCCAGGCAGCAGTCCCAAAATTGGCTGATTACAGTGAGTAATAGAAGGGTCTTAATTCCGCGCCAAGGACTCAATGGATCCAGGAAGAGATTAATGCTTCTTTAATAACATGCACAAGTCTACGCGTTTCTGGAGACACCGCTCCCTTCATCAGGACATTGGCAAGAGAACATCAAATCTCTAGAAAAGACAGTATCAGACATAACTGAGGACGAAGAAGAATTTGCAAAACTGTCCAGTACTGTGATCCCTGCTGAAATGCACTCATAGCAGCTATAAATCTATTACAAGTATATTACAAAAGGTATTGTTTAGAAGAGCTATGATATATGGTAAGGGGGAGGGGGAGAATAGTGGAAAACCCCTTTAATAGAACAAAGTACCAGCCTAAGCAATATTTCTGCCATCCTATTCAGTACAGAGTTTAAAATTAAAAAAAAGTTGCTTTGTTGATGTCCTGGTCCTGAGGAAGAGGTTTCAACCTCGAAACGCGTAGACCTATGAAATAAAGATATTAATTCATCAACAACTCTACATCTTCATTTGGCTGATGCGCGGCGTTAACCCCTTCTCTTCTCCTGTTTGAATGCTTTCTCCTTGCTAGGGGATCATTTATTTTGTCTGCAAAGGACAGGTAGTACTTCCTCCCTGTCTCTACCTGTGTGGTGAGACATGCTGCAACCTCTCATTCATATAGCACTACGAGAACAGAATCTTAGTAGCAAAAAGTGAGCCCAAACTTGACTGCTGTGTATCGGAAAGATTTATTGCAGAACAAGTATTATTATTATTATTATTTATTATTATAGCGCCATCAATTCTATGGCACTTTACATGTGAAAGGGGTATACATAATAGAGACAAGTACAATAATCATAAACAATACAAGACACAGACAGGTACAGGGGGAGAGAGGTCCCTGCCCACAAGGGCTCACAGTCTACAAGGGATAGGTGAGGATACAGTAGGTTAGGGTAGGGTAAGTATGTGAGGCATTGCTTATTAGCATGAAGGTTAAAATGATGGGAGAATGAGGACTGAGTATTTAATACCAGGTAGTGATGTTTTGTTTTTTTTTGGGGGGGGGGTGTTTTTGTGCATGGCATGTTCTTATCTGTCAGTATTGGAAAGTCTCTGTAATATTCCTTAAATGTGAAATAGTCATTATATCAAAAGCAAACGCCAGAATTCCAGGAACTCTGCTTTTCAGCAAACATTTAAAAACTGTTGGAAGCAAAAACCGGGTTTATCTTATAAACATTCCCTTTTTACAGCATGTGAAGAATGCGGAGAGACACATATTAAAGCATCCCAGCCGTGAGCATATGCCAAATACAGTGCATGTTTAGACGGGTTTGTGGACGACAGATGTATTGCTGAATTAGAAGGATTAACCAGCATGTCTGACCAGGCGTACTATTTCCAAATTGTAATACTGAATATAATTTTCCCTTGGCTGCCTTTGCTAAAGCCGTCATGCTTCTCTTAAATGACTGCTTTTCCATAGGTTAATTAAAGCGCTCGGTAAGCACTGTCTGCTGCCTGTAAGGTTTAGAAGGGAATTCAAGTAGTGTGCAATGACACTTGGAATGCCGGCCCCGAGGATCTTCATGAATGTTCAACAAAAGATTCATTTAGAAAGATGAACGATCTACAGAACAGGCCAGAGACGGTCTCTGGATTGTGTAAAGGACACTAGTCAATGCTATTTATGAAAGAAAAAAAAAAATCTTTTGCTCTTGGTCTATGGCTACTTTCCACATCCATGAGACATGATCAAGTGCTGTCCATTTTTTTTCTTGTGCAGCACACTAACCCATTGATATTTTTCTATGCAATCATTTTTAACTAGTATTTCTTACTAGGATCAACCCTCCTAAACAGTCTATATGGGCATATACAGTACAGACCAAAAGTTTGGACACACCTTGTCATTCAAAGAGTTTCTTTATTGTCATGACTCTGAAAATTGTAGATTCACATTGAAGGCATCCAAACTGTGAATTAACACATGTGGAATGAAATACTTAACAAAAAAGTGTGAAACAACTGAAAATATGTCTTATATTCTAGGTTCTTCAAAGTAGCCACATTTTGCTTTGATTACTGCTTTGCACGCTCTTGGCATTCTCTTGATGAGCTTCAAGAGGTAGTCACCGGAAATGGTCTTCCAACAGTCTTGAAGGAATTCCCAGAGATGCTTAGCACTTGTTGGCCCTTTTGCCTTCACTCTGCGGTCCAGCTCACCCCAAACCATCTCGATTGGGTTCAGGTCTGGTGACTGTGGAGGCCAGGTCATCTGGCATCACGCTCCTTCTTAGTCAAAAAGCCCTTACACAGCCTTGAGGTGTGTTTGGGGTGATTGTCCTGTTGAAAAAGAAATGATGGTCCAAGTAAACGCAAACTGGATGGAATAGCATGCCACTTCAAGATGCTGTGGTAGCCATGCTGGTTCAGTATGCCTTCAGTTTTGAATAAATCTCCAATGGTGTCACCAGCAAACAACCCCCACACCATCACACATCCTCCTCCATGCTTCACAGTGGGAACCAGGCATGTAGAGTCCATCCGTTCACCTTTTCTGCATCGCACAAAGACGCGGTGGTTGGATCCAAAGATCTCAAATTTTGACTCATCAGACCAAAGCACAGATTTCCACTGGTCTAATGTCCATTCCTTGTGTTCTTTAGCCCAAACAAGTCTCTTCTGCTTGTTGCCTGTCCTTAGCAGTGGTTTTCTATCAGCTATTTTACCATGAAGGCCTGCTGCACAAAGTCTCCTCTTAACAGTTGTTCTAGAGATGTGTCTGCTGCTAGAACTCTGTGTAGCATTGACCTGGTCTCTAATCTGAGCTGCTGTTTTTCTGAGGCTGGTAACTCGGATCCTCCGCAGCAGAGGTGACTCTTGGTCTTCCTTTCCTGGGGCGGTCCTCATGTGAGCCACGTTCTTTGTAGCGTTTGGTTTTTGCCACTACACTTGGGGACACTTTCGAAGTTTTCCCAATTTTTTGGACTGACTGACCTTCATTTCTTTAAGTAATGATGGCCACTAATTTTTCTTTACTTAGCTGCTTTTTTCTTGCCATAATATATATTCTAACAGTCTATTCAGTAGGACTATCAGCTGTGTATCCATCAGACGTCTGCACAACACAACTGATGGTCCCAACCACATTTTTATAAAGCAAGAAATCCCACTTATTAAACCTGACAGGGCACACCTGTGAAGTGAAAACCATTTCCGGTGACTACCTCTTGAAGCTCATCAAGAGAATGCCAAGAGTGTGCAAAGCAGTAACCAAAGCAAAAGGTAGCTACTTTGAAGAACCTAGAATATAAGACATATTTTCAGTTGTTTCACACTTTAAGTATTTCGCGCCACATGTTTTCATTCATAGTTTTGATGCCTTCAATGTGAATCTAGAATTTTTAGAGTCATGAAAATAAAGAAAACTCTTTGAATGAGAATGTGTGTCCAAACGTTTGGTCTGTACTGTAGGTCATAGGAAACTGAATAAAATGATAGCTTAATATCTGCAATCCAATGTCTTATTCCAGAGAAATCTACATTTTTCTTATTTATGAATGAGCTAATAATATCTATGGGCCAGACACCGCTCTCCCTGATAGTGATGGGTGAACTTGCAGGTATTTGGGATCGGCAGGACTAACTAGACTTTAAAAGAAAAACAAGTCTACTGCCTAGAATTGATCCCGGATATCTGGTCAGACGCCGGTCCCCATATAAGTCTATGGGCACCAGAATCTGAGGCTTAAATATGGTGGTACAAGAGATAGGGGGATTAGCGCAAGCAAACTATACATATCGAGTCTTTGGCATGGCTGTAGCTGCTCCCCGGCCACTCCTTCTTCTGAGGCCGCTCATTGTTTCGCATCCATATGCATTTCTTTCCCCACCCACCGGCAGTCCTGGCGTCTGTGATCAATTGTAGTGTAGACACAACCCAAGCCTGTGTGACAGCGTTTGACTGCTTGCGATCACAGACCCTGTCTGCGGGTCACTATTATGGTCTAAAAATAAATAAATTGGCATAGGGTCCTCCCATATTGTGATACCCAGCACAGATAAAGCATACGGCTACAGGCTGCAGCTCTCATCGTGCGTTTATCTTGGCTGTGGCTTTTTTAAATTTAAGTAAATAATTTTTAAAAAAACAGCGCCAGTCCCACCTTCCAATTTTGATACCCAGCCATGATAAAGCTTAACAGCTGGAGGTTGATATTCTCAGGCTGAGGAGATTCATGTTTATTGGGCCCCCACCTAGTCTAAAAATAGCAGCCCGCAGCCGTCCAGGATTGTTGCATCCATTAGATGTGACAATCCCAGAACTTTTTACCTGGTGCTTTCCGATTGCCCTGGTGTGGTGGCAATCTGGGTTATAAGGGCTTAATAACACCCTATAGCTGCCACTAAGCCCTAGATTAGTAATGGGAGGCATCTATGAGACCTGCATTACTAATCTGTAAGGGAACAGAAATAAACACCGAAAAATCCTTTTTTTGCAATAAAATACAAAAAACACCGACTTTCACCAATTTCTTAACCCCCAGAACACCCAGGTCTGAAGTAATAAACACGAAGTCCCATGACGATTCCAGCTCTGCTACATCTGAAAGCACAGCGTGCGTCTATAGAACAACCGCCCGCTGTGAGTTTCAGTAGTTACACTGGTTATGCCCCCTTTAATGTAAAATAAGCTCTGACGGAGATTACTGACCTTCCCATAGATGTGATCAGATCTTTTGTATATAAGAAAAGTATGGATTTCTCCAAACTAAAACATTGGATTGTACATATACTCTACATATCAATGTATCATTTGATTTAGGTTTCAGTGACCTGCATACCCAATGTAGACTGCTTAGGAGGGTTGATCCTACTGACAGATTCCCTTTAAAAATTGATACGTGTCTCCGGTCTGAGACTCAGAGCATGCCCAGTCCTCATCTGTTTTGCAGATGACTCCACAACTAATCCCTTAACGATTTATGATGTGCTAAGTAGTCACCCTGTCGTTACTGCGGGCTCGCACGGCAAGCCAGCATCTTTCCCTGCAGTTGAAGGCTGAATGATTCTACCTTAATCTGCCGCTAACAGTCATGGGTGGTGCCATTGTCAATCCCTGATAGCAGAATTTATCGTGCACCAGCAGGTGGGTGCGTGCTTCTGACCCCTAATCGGCACACCTGTGAGGGGTTAGCCTATGATCCCTGTGTCTGTCATCACCATACTGCTGTGGCTGATCTTCAAAGGAAACTGTGATTTCTTCTATATACAGCAATGCCGTGGCATTGCTGTATATAGAACAAGTGATCAGACTATTGCAGGTTCAAGTCCTCAAAGAGAACTATTTAAATACAGTAAAAAGTAGAAGAAAAAAAATATGAAAGTTGAAATCGCCACCTTTTTACCACATTAAAAATTAAGTAAAAAGACTATGGGGATCTGTGTAAAACAGATGACACACACAAGGCTTACTTTGTACCTCAGAGTTCCATCTGAGTTTAATTTGTTTTTAACTGATATATTAAACATTAAAATGGTGCGTTTTAGCTGCATTAAAAATCCCCATACTCTTCCCTAAATACATTTACTGCTGTTATTTTTCTTACTTTCTGTCTGAGGACTCTTCGTTTGAGAATCCCAGTGCATGCTGCTCTCAGATTACATGACAAAATCCTGGTGACAGATTCCCTTTTAAGACTGACTTTGTGCACACTATTCGTTTTGGTGCCTTAGCTGGAGTACAGTGCTCAAATTCATTAAAAGTTGCACCTCACGTAACGAATTTGGAGCATTTTATTAGTGGCTCACATATCTGTGCACCTCAGTAGAAATGCTGATGCTTTTGCTGACTTTGACGGGCAGGCATAATCAGGCCCTGTCCCACCTCAGCTCCTCTTTAGGCCCTCTTATTTTGGCAGTGCTTCTTCAAATTGGCATGAACACAACAAAAGTTGGGGGGAGGAAAAAAAAGACATTCCAGAATTGTTGGGGGGTTTTTGGGGGCTTTTACTATGCTCATAAAATGCAAGCAAAACATTGTATGTACCTTAAAACCCTATCAATAAAAATGTCATTAAACGTCATGCCATGCACACTTCACACAGGTTTCTCAAAAGAAAAATTATGATATATGTTACCGATCTCAGAAAATGGCGACCAATTTTTAAATTTTTCTCTGTGTTAAACCATTAAAATAAAAAATATAATATTGGCATCAAATTATACTGAACTGGAGAAATGGGTCATTTTTATGGCACAATAACCACCGTAAAAACTAAAACTGACATGGCGATGTCAATGAAAAAATAATGGCTTTGTAAGAGGAAAAAAATTGAAGTGGGAGAGGATTACTATTAGGAGGGTAACTAATGGAGCCATTCTTGCATGCATTTTAAAAGTAAGTACTCCTAAATGATGTCTGTAATAATAAATTCTGCAGTTTTTATTGTGAAATCCAGTAGCAGACCCTCTAACAGTTTCTATTTCCATTGTTATGTTGCCCTTTTTCTGATAGGTACGAGTTTATGACCTTTTGCAATACGAACATGGTGCAGATGATGTCCTAGTTTTGGCAACAGACGGCCTTTGGGATGTCTTATTGAACGAAGAAGTGTCTGAAGCTGTTACAAATTTTCTAGCATGCTGTGATCCTGATGACCCTCATAGGTATGTATTGGATAGAATTTACTCAACATGCACAAGTAGGCTACAAAACCATTAAAAATCTAATGTACAAGTAGCTTTCTCATTTTGCTAGGGTGAGGAAGGATTTCTAGCTGGTGTCGTATGCACCTTCTTACCGTTCCTTGCCTATGAGCTAAAGAATCATGTCTTGTGATGGCCAATTTCACAAGCAAGCGATTTAACCATAGATGTACATTATTAGTTGTTTTTTTGTTTGTTTTTTTTTCCAGGGCATATTCTTTGAAAAATATCAGATTCGTTAGATATCTATTCTACATTCTCCTAGTCTGTGAAATGTCAATTTTATTTATTTATTTATTTACCCTTCCACTCCAATCACCAGACGTCTGATTTGCTTTATCTCTGATTTGCTTTATCTCCTTTTTTTAAGAAATCTTCATTTCAAAGACAACATTTTGGAACCTCTAGGTTTTGTAACTGTCCCGAACCTTGAATGCAATTTGTGGTTTTTTTTTTTGTTTTGTTTTGCTCTGTATACAAGTAAAGTCAACAGATTTGTCAGACTTCTAAAGTAAATACTACAAGGTTAAAAAAAAAATAATAATAAAAATTTGGATTTACTATTGTGGCACTACTACTATTATTATGGCAAATACTGAAAATAATTAAAAAAAAATCATTGGCCCCAATTCATCAAAGTATTTTTGCCAGGAATCTGGTGTAAACACTTTGATAAGTCACTAAATTTGTGCGTAAACTGGTGATCAGCCATGGCATTCCCAATGTGAGAAAGCTTACTCCATTCCTTGATTGGAGTAAGATTTATGGCTAATATTACAAAGGCGCACACCACTTTTTTCAGATGCGCTGGATTCATGAGGAGGCATCCACGTCTGACTCAAGGACGTTGTTCAGGTTGGTCTTGATGAATCAGGGCCTTGGTCTTATTTTATATTGTCACTTTGGAAGAATTTTTAAATGTATTAATAAGTATAATGTTTACATTTTCTGCAGTCACTGAACATTCTTCAAATACAGAAAATGTTTTGCTAAAGAGAATCCTGTCACCTACTGTCATTGAAGTACGAGCTGTATTTTTTGAATGACACCATTTATTCTGCCACATAGTGTACTGGAAAACGGGAAAAATTTAAAGTGCAGTGAAATTGCAAAAACAAAGTGCAATAACACAATGTTTTTAATTTTTATTATTTACGATGTTCACTATATGGTATGATTCTGCAGGTCAGTATGAATACGTAGATGCCACAAGTTTAGGTTTTTTTTTTTTAAGTTGATAAAAAAAAACTCCCTGATATTTGTCAAAAAAACAGAATTTCGCTTTTGTCACCATTTCAGAGACCCCTAACGTTCTAATATTTTGCGATCTAGGGCTGTGTGAAGAGCTTAATTTTTGTGCCCTGATTTGACATTCTCGCCGATACCATTTTGGAGCAGAGATGATGTTTTAATCACCTTTTATTGCATAATTTTTTTGCAATTTGTGGCGACCATAAACGTAATTCTGGCATTTTGGATTGTTTTTTGTTTGTATGCCGTTTACCGATCAGATTAATTTATTTTAGATTTTGCTAGCTAGATCAGACCTTTCTGATTGCAGCGATACCAAATGTGTATTTTAATATTATGTTGTTAATAATAATTTTAAAAGGACAAAAGCGGGTGATTTTAAACTTTTTGTGGTTTTATTTTTTTTATTATTTAAAAACTTTTTCTTTATTTAATAGTCTCCTTTGTGGACTTGAAGCTGTGAGCCTGCATCAAAACAGGGACACGGCCGGTGACGTACATGTACGTCATTGGTCATGAAGGGGTTAAAGGGAATCTGTCAGAAAGATCAGTCCTCCTAAATAGTCTATATGGGAATGTAGATCATAGGAAACTGAATAAAATTATACCTTTAATATCTGTGCTTTGATGTTTTATTGCAGAGAAATCCACGTTTTTCTTACATGTAAATGAGCTGTTAAGATCTATGGCAGTTTATCCCTGAAAGTCTTTATCCAGAGCCTTTTTTATATGGAAGAGGTGTTACCATTATGAGACATGTAATGACTGACAAACTCTCGTCATCACACACTGCTCTGCAGTAAGATCAGAACTAGCACAATACAGCAGAAGTGAACTTTGTCTCACTGCAAACATTTGCTGCAGCACTTGTTCTCTCATAATGTTGTCAGGTCTACTGTGATAGTTCTGATCTCACTGCAGAGCTGTGTGTGATTATCAGAGCAGACTGTCAGTCATTACCTGTCTCACCCTGGTAACTCTCCCTTTCATGTAAAATACGCTCTGAAGACAGATTTTTATGCATATGTGTCCAGTCCATAGATCTTAACAGCTTATGTAAATATTAACCTTTTCCTATCCTGAGTCCCCCCCCGGGAGGGACATGCCAATAATTCCGTTACGCTCCTTTGTCGTACCACTGCCTTGTTTATCATTCACATTTGAATAAATTTATTTCCTGTTGATATATTTTACAAAATTCATTCAGATTTCAAAATTCTGTTTTGACGTTTTTTCCCAATTATTATAGGATTTCAATGGGCAGAACAGGAAATTTTATTGGATAGGAAAAGGTTAAAAAAAAAAAAAATGGATTACTCTTGAAGGGGGTCATCAGATCGCAGATATTATATTTATTCAACTTTCAAAGACCTAAATGCCCATGTAGACAGCTAGGAGGGTGGATTCTACTGTCAGATTCCTTTTACTAGCCTAAATTAGATTTTTAAATGAAATTTCTCAGTATAAAATCATTGTAGAAACCAAGAACAGGCATTCGGGGCAGCCTTGGCATGACCAAACAGTTCAGTGCTCCTTTCCACCTAACTGTTTTCCATCTATCTTCGCCCTCTCCTTTTGGCTTCTGTAAATCTGTGGTTGTCAATAAATAAGGGGTGAAGATAGATGAAAATAAATTAAATTAAGTGATAAGACTGGTCGACACAGCCAGGGATGCAGCAAGCGTCTTTGCTTTAACACTGGGAAAACTATTCTCTTTACGGAGACCTGACAAACCAGTGTGGCTGCCAGTGAAGGGTCTTATAGCTGCAAAGCCCCTCTGGGAAATATTCAAATTGTCCCTCCAGGAAGGAGACAAACTCTAGCGCCACCTATTGGAAGTAGCAATCCTAAAAGTCAAAAGTGGCCTTTTAAACCAGCCTTTTCATATGACTTAGGATTTAAACCAGATCAGAACCCCAATTTGCAGACACGGTGTTTTGGGGTGATTGTCTCTCGTAGGTGCAAAGTATGGGAACTTATCTGGTTGATGAGAAGTTATAGTGGGGACCACGGGGAAAACTATTCTCCTTACGGAGACCTGACAAACCAGTGTGGCTGCCAGTGAGGCATAAACTCCTAAACCAGATCAGATACCCACACTTTGCACTGACGAGGGGCAATCACCCCGAAACAGTGTCTGCAAATTGGGGTTCTGATCTGGTTTAAATCCTAAGTCATATGAAAAGGCTTGTTTAAAAGGCCACTTTTGACTTTAGGATTGCTCCTTCCAATAGGTGGTGCTAGAGTTTGTCTCCTTCCTGGAGAGAAAATTTGCTTTAACAGTCATTTTGTACTTAGTTTTTTAAGTAAGAAAACAAAAATCCTTGTCAGAATATAGAAACACTTGGTTATTAAAGAATAAACTGTTACATCTCGTGGCTCTCCTCTTGCAAGGAATGAGGTGGTCCCCCATTCCTTGTCTGCCGCGAGCCTTCCTGCTCAGCAGCGCCAAAGGCCTGGGAGACTGCAGGAGTTTCCTCCTCCTAGATGCAGCAGAAGGGTGACACCTAGTGGTTTACTCCTTGTAAGGAATGGAGTGGTCTCCCATCCCTTGCCTGCCACGTGTCCTCCTGCTCAGCATCGCAGAGGGTCGGAGTGGTTGCACAGTGTGCAAAGGATAGATGCTCAGGGAAGCAGCAAGACTTCCCTTAGCTCTGCACATTGTGAAACCGAAGATCCCGCCTTTATGACCCAGAGGCAGGAGGTTGAGCATGTGCCCCATGTGACGTCTTCTGATTCGCTCACTGGTATCACACGGCCAGATAACGAGGCTGGTGATGTGCTGAATCCTGACTGGCCGGGCCAGGACGTCACAGATCATGATTGGGTCACATCCGTCTCGCGCCCGCACTTGGCTGGAGCTACATCTCCTTAAAAACCCCTCCTGCCATCATGGCGGCGCGCGACCGTCCTTCTATGTTTGGATGTCTGGCAGCGTGCTGCCACGCCACTGTACAGACATTGTATTTTGCAGGTCTCGCCCCTGCCTTGCTGCTCCGGCAGTATTCCGTTTAACAGGCTGTGTTCCTGTCCCAGGTGAGCTCCTTGAATCTCTGTCGGACTCACCTGGTTTCTGAAGCACACGTGCGTGGGCACCTCTGTGCTACCCTCGTGCCATATTCCTGTGGCTCCCGCTGGCACACGTGCGTAGGCACCTCTGTGCGTCCCCGTGCAACAGGTACACCGAGTTGTGAGCCCCGTGCCATACAACCCTCACGGGTTAGGGCGGACAGGTGTACGCAGATCGTCTGTGACATTCCAGACGATCGCTAGCAGCAACCCGCTCACTCTTCTCCCACCATAGCAGCGGTCCCTTACACCGCACAGTGGACCTTGACCGGCGGAAGCTGTCCATATACCATCTTGGCACGCTTCCCCGGGTCCCCCTCGTAACATTACGGTCGCGCCAAAGGTCTGGCTATGGCAGAAGAGCAGCAGCAGTTGCTGCATTATGTGCAGCAGTTGGAGTCACGATTGGCAGCTGTGGAGCGGTCTTCCCCCGATAAGGCTGCTCTAGCGACAATTGCCACCCAAGCGGCTACTCAGGCTGTGGAATTGAGCGGAAAGTCGCCTCGCCTTGCGCTCCCAGAGCACTTCAACGGGGACAGCTCCGAGTGCCGTGGTTTCATAAACCAGGTTACCACCTACTTGGAGATGTCCGCCACTCTTTATGCTACTGAGAAGGCGAAAGTAGCATTCGTCCAGTCCCTGCTCACAGGGAGAGCGCTAAAATGGTCCACGCCGTTGTGGGAGCGCGGAGATCGGGTGGTGAATCACCTTCCAGTTTATCTTGAGGCCATGAGAAAGGTGTTCCTCGGGCCTCAAGTCACCCACGACTCCGCGCTGCGACTCCTACGCCTTCGGCAAAAGTCCACTTCAGTCGGGGACTTTGCGGTGCAGTTCAGGACACTCGCCGCAGAGCTGGACTGGCCAGATAAAGTCCTTGTCCCTGTGTTCTGGGAGGGTCTGGCAGGGTTCGTCAAAGACGCGCTGGCCACGCGTGATGTGCCGACCACCTTAGAGGCCTTGATACGGCTTGCTTCTCGCGCATAGACATCCGCCACGCGGAGCGGAGGCTCGAGGTCTCTTCGGCACCTACGTCTACCTGGCCTACAGAGCCTCTGACTCTCCTTCCCCACCAGATCAGTCTCCCAGCCAGTTCTGTTGATGACTCTGTGGAGCCCATGGAAGTCTCCAAGGTGGTCTCCTCTACCACAGGCTCTCGGCCGCCGGTCGTTTGCTTTGCCTTTGGGCAGAGGGGACATGTAGCTACCCGATGTTCAAAACCATCGGAAAAGAGACAAAGTCTGGTTTCCATCAGAGGAGGAACCCTAGACGCTGCCTCTCCTTCTAAATTAACCCTCAGCGCCCAGTTGCAGTTCGGCACCACTGTCTTCCCTGCCCTGGCTTGCTTAGACACTGGCGCTGACGGCAATTTCATTTCAGCCTCCCTGGCAACTAGGTACTCTGTTCCCCTGGTCCTGTTGCCTAAACCAATCAGTGTCCAGGTAGTCAACGGGTCCCTACTTGTCAAACCCATTACCCAGATCACCGTTCCTCTCAGGATGGATGTACCACCAGGCCACCATGAGCAGGTGTCCTTTCTGGTGCTTCCAGAAGGGACGGATGAGATCCTACTAGGACTCCCCTGGTTGAAACGGCATGCTCTGATACTCAACTGGACAACAGGGGAGATCTCGTCCTGGGCAGGGTCATGTAAAGAACACCTCGGGACCACCGGGTCACCCACTCCCCTAGACCTGGTGCCACCTGGCCAGACCCTCGTTCCCCCTAGGTTACGGAACGATGTACTTTCCTGGGACCATACCTCCAAGGTCGTGGGCCTCTTCAGGTCCAAAAGGACCAGAGTTCTAGAGGCCAGGCATGATTGGTGGCCGACGGCCGACTCCTCGTCCGACAACCCTGAAGTAGCGAGGTTGGTTAAAACAAAAATCGTTCAGGGCAAGAGGTACTTCCTCGTGGAGTGGGTCGGTCGTGGACCGAAGCATAGGACCTGGGAATTGGAGGATCATGTCCACGCTCCGGGTTTGGTAGCAGCCTTTGAGCACAGGCGGCGGGGGGGCCCTAGACGGGGGGGTAATGTTACACATCTCGTGGCTCTCCTCTTGCAAGGAATGAGGTGGTCCCCCATTCCTTGTCTGCCGCGAGCCTTCCTGCTCAGCAGCGCCAAAGGCCTGGGAGACTGCAGGAGTTGTCCTCCTCCTAGATGCAGCAGAAGGGTGACACCTAGTGGTTTACTCCTTGTAAGGAATGGAGTGGTCTCCCATCCCTTGCCTGCCACGTGTCCTCCTGCTCAGCATCGCAGAGGGTCGGAGTGGTTGCACAGTGTGCAAAGGATAGATGCTCAGGGAAGCAGCAAGACTTCCCTTAGCTCTGCACATTGTGAAACCGAAGATCCCGCCTTTATGACCCAGAGGCAGGAGGTTGAGCATGTGCCCCACGTGACGTCTTCTGATTCGCTCACTGGTATCACACGGCCAGATAACGAGGCTGGTGATGTGCTGAATCCTGACTGGCCGGGCCAGGACGTCACAGATCATGATTGGGTCACATCCGTCTCGCGCCCGCCCTTGGCTGGAGCTACATCTCCTTAAAAACCCCTCCTGCCATCATGGCGACGCGCGACCGTCCTTCTATGTTTGGATGTCTGGCAGCGTGCTGCCACGCCACTGTACAGACATTGTATTTTGCAGGTCTCGCCCCTGCCTTGCTGCTCCGGCAGTATTCCGTTTAACAGGCTGTGTTCCTGTCCCAGGTGAGCTCCTTGAATCTGTCGGACTCACCTGGTGTCTGAAGCACACGTGCGTGGGCACCTCTGTGCTACCCTCGTGCCATATTCCTGTGACTCCCGCTGGCACACGTGCGTAGGCACCTCTGTGCGTCCCCGTGCAACAGGTACACCGAGTTGTGAGCGCCGTGCCATACAACCCTCACGGGTTAGGGCGGACAGGTGTACGCAGATCGTCTGTGACATTCCAGACGATCGCTAGCAGCAACCCGCTTACTCTTCTCCCACCATAGCAGCGGTCCCTTACACCGCACAGTGGACCTTGACCGGCGGAAGCTGTCCATATACCATCTTGGCACGCTTCCCCGGGTCCCCCTCGTAACAATAAACGTTCCTGGCTTTATTCCACCTCAGTGCTTATACAAGGCAAAGGTCCCAGAAAGCCCTAGAAGTATTACTTATGTTCCGGAGAGTGTTATATAATTTGTGCTCTTCTCTTTTGGCAGGTACACGCTGGCCGCTCAGGACCTTGTGATGAGAGCTAGAGGTGTCCTTAAAGACCGAGGTTGGAGAATATCAAATGACAGGCTGGGCTCAGGAGATGACATTTCCGTGTATGTCATCCCATTAGTACATGGCAATAAACTGACATGAAGGAATTGACTACAAGTTCAGAGAATGTTTTATTTATGTACTGTTAAGTTGTGAATAAGACCTTGTGTAGAAATGTCACTACTGAAATAGGGCATTGCACAATCCCTTTAATTGTGCATTTGGGACCTCAGCATATGTAACGCTGCTAATGTCATGATTTCTTGTGTTGTACTCTAGACCCCGGTCTTTATTTCCTTATTCTGCCATGTAGTTTTCGACATTAAAGTACTGTCAGTAAAGCAATGCATATTACCATGTGGTCAAGGGTGAAGTGCACAGAAGTTAATGTATCTCCGTATATACAGTATGTGTCTATTCAGTTCTAAATCAGGATTTACAATATACGTACATTAGATTGCAGCATCCCATCATTCTGTCTGGTTTAGAGTGGGGAGGGGGCAATTTTTCAATAAATTCACTGAATTCACTGTCAAAAGTAGGAGACCTTTCACCAGCATCAATAATAAAGGGATGGCTCAGTGATTCTCTTAAAGCTGGAGAAGCTCGATCATGTCATTGTGATTCTAATTCTCATCAATTCACCCTAAATGTTCCTTATGTTATAGGTACTGTGTATATATGGCTCATCTTGGTTTTCCAATGGAAAATATGTTGGCTGTCTATAATAAAGGAGGGTTGCACCCTGTTTAATAGAGCCGGCAGCATGTACTGCTCGGTGATCCTTGCTGCGATATATTCATATTTGGTTTCCCAGGTTTCTATAAGAAGCACAGTATATGGATACAGTGAGAGACGTATAGCATGGACTCCTGCAAGTTATAGAAACTCTGGAGACAAGTGTGCTTATTTAACAAATAAACTCTTCATCCCCATCATGCAGCCCGGACATAGGTGGTATTCTCAAGCTTGGAAGTTATCCCCTATCCATGAGATAAGAGAACCTCCCAATTGCTGGGCATCCTACCACTAAACCCAACCAATCTTGAGAACTGGGGCTCTGAAGAACTCTGTGAATTAAGTGGTTGCGATCACACAAATTGCCGCTCCATTAATTTTATAGTAGAGCAGAAGACCAGCTGAGCGTAGCGCTCGGTTTTCTCCGTTGGTCACATTAAGGGTGAACAGAGCTGCAGTGCGACTGATCGACTGACGCTCCTTTCACATGGAGTTGGTTAGAGCACCACTTATTGGGATCGGTGAAGCACTCAGTGTTTGGATCCCCAGCAGTCAGGAGGTTAAACTCTCTTTCGTAGGGTAAAAACTTCCAAACTTGAGAATAACCTTTCAAGAATTTTATAAACCAGTGTAGAAAAAGACAAATTTTATTGATAGCTGACAGAATATTGTAACTATGCATCACTAAATATTTTTATGTATAACCATTATTAAGTTTGTCATAGGATTTATTTGGTGTGTATTCTGTCAAAAGCTAATGTACATGCACTTTAATGAAGGATGATTATTATCGCACCCATTATTCTGTAATTAATGCTTACAACTAATTGGTATACCATGAATTCAATATTAATGTGGTATAAGGGCTCATTCAGATGTCAGTGCACATCGGTCCAATCTTGAACCACAATGCCCAGACTGGCTGCTGCTCTCCTGATCCATGCATGATGGTTTGTTGAATTCTTTGTCTACCAGGCACAAGTCCATTCGTTATGTAGCGTCTGTCTGCAAAACTGCAGCTCAGTCCCATTCATGGTTCTGACCTGCATTGCTGAAATACCACACACACCTACTGTCAAATGTATGGAGCCGTAACGCTACTTCCAATGCAGTCATCTGGTCAAAATCAAGCTGACCGCTCTTTTTACAGCTCTGGACTATAATGTTATGTGCATTGCACCTTTATTTTTAGAGCATATTGGGCAACTTTAAGTGGAGTACCGTAGATGGTGTAGCGCACACGCACTGCAGAATATGTGCTGTGGCTCCACTGAATGCTATAGAGTATGTTTTTGTTCATGGAGAGAACGATGACATCTTTACGTACAAATGACCCTATATCAACTGCAATGTATAATCCATCTCCTTTAATGGTCCCTACTTGTAGAGAATATAAAAGCTATCTAATGAAGAGTCGTATAAGTAGTGTTTAGCACTCTCATGTTCCTCATTGTTTCTAGATTGTGGATGTTGACAACGTTATAAAATATGGAGTATGTATTTAGAACACATATTATGAGGCCGTATAGTCCACAGATGTTTGGGCCAGAGTGGTTTTTATATGCTGCATGCTAATTCAGGCTTGACTGTTCGCTGCGTATCTATACTTGTGTATCTTTAGTGGGTAAAAGGCCATTTAATGTTCACATACAAGGTGATCTTATCAGTCATTCAGAGGACATAAGAAATGTGTCATCGAGCGCACTGACTCCCGACAGCACCACAGAAGCCAAGTTTAGCTTCTGCCTGGACAAGATAGATAATCACATTAGATTTATGTTCCACTCAACGCATTTTTGGCTCCAGATAACTTAAATGTATCTGACAAATTACAGGAAGCAGCATTTCATCAAAACTGGTAGCTGTGTGTTAGTCATTTTGTTCATTCTCTATTTAACTGAAAGAATATACCACCCAACCAGGCTCCTTTTATCTGTCTTCTGAACCATATTCTAAGCTGAATTATGATCACATTGAAATTCAACCTTCAACCTGTCCTGAATCAGCTGAGATGTTTTGGCTCATGAAAATGGGGAAAGAAAAAGGATTACTGACTCTGTTAATCCATTGTGTAATCTGGTATGTACTGTGATATACTGTATGTGTATAAGCCCAAAAAGGTGCCAATATTAAGAGTTAGGGGTGCTTCACACATAGCGAGATCGCTACCGAAATCGCTGCTACGTCACGGTTTTGGTGACGCAACAGTGACCTCATTAGCGATCTCGCTGTGTGACACTGAGCAGCGATCTGGCCCCTGCTATGAGATCGCTGCTCGTTACACACAGCCCTGGTTTGTTTTCTTCAAAGGCGCTCTCCCGTTGTGACGCACACATCGCTGTTTGTGACACCGAGAGAGCGACGAAATGAAGCGAGCAGGGAGCAGGAGCCGGCATCTGGCAGCTGCGGTAAGCTGTAACCAAGATAAACATCGGGTAACCAAGCGAAGCCCTTTCCCTGGTTACCCGATATTTACCTTCGTTACCAGCCTCTGCCGCTCTCGCTGCCAGTGGCCGGCTCCTGCTCTCTGCACATGTAGCTGCAGTACACATCGGGTTAATTAACCTGATGTGTACTGTAGCTAGGAGAGCAAGGAGCCAGTGCTAAGCAGTGTGCGCGGCTCCCTGCTCTCTGCATATGTAGCTGCAGTACACATCGGGTTAATTAACCTGATGTGTACTGTAGCT
This sequence comes from Anomaloglossus baeobatrachus, assembly GCF_048569485.1. Taxonomy (NCBI): domain Eukaryota; kingdom Metazoa; phylum Chordata; class Amphibia; order Anura; family Aromobatidae; genus Anomaloglossus; species Anomaloglossus baeobatrachus. The sequence continues at coordinate 241,613,543 of NC_134356.1, forward strand.
AGGAGAGCAAGGAGCCAGTGCTAAGCAGTGTGCGCGGCTCCCTGCTCTCTGCACATGTAGCGACGTTATGATCGCAGCTGCGTCTCTGTGTTTGACAGCTAAGCAGCGATCATAACAGCGACTTACAAGGTCACTGTTACCTCAGAGAAAATGGTGACGTAACAGCGACGTCGTTGTCGCTGTCGCTATGTGTGAACCCAGCCTTATCCCCATTCAGAAGACTTTCTTTCATAGGCTGTGGTAGCTATATAGAAGAAACAAAAAAAATCAAGTAATTACTTGCCCTCCTCTAGTCCAGCGCTCTGCCTCCCTCACTCATAATTGGTGAGCTCAATGGCTATACTAGTGCACATGGCTTAAGCTACTGAAATCATTGACTTCAGTGCTATTGATGTGATGCGAGCCCTGCAGCTAAACAGACAGCCAGCACTGGACCTGTGGATGGTAAGTTGTTTTTTTTTGTTTGTTTTTTGTGGGTTTTGTTTTTTGTTTTGTTTTTTATTTTTTAAAGTGTACCCGTAAAACAAAAAAATCTATTAACCTGCAAACAATGGGGTTAATCTGTTGTGTGTCCGCTGCACAGAGAGTCTTGCTGCTGAGAGGAAATTAAAGGGAATCTGTCAGGTGCAATATGCACCGAGAACCACGAATAGTTCTGGGTGCATATTGCTAAATCCTGCCTAACCATCCCTGTATACACTAGCATACAATAAAAGATCTTTAGAAATACTTTTTCTAAAGATCTCTTTATCGTATGCTAATTAGCTCGGGGACTAGTCCCAAGGGTGTTGCTTCCCTTGCTAGTCGGCACCATTAACAAGTTAGTACACCCTTTTGGGCGTGCTTACATGCTAATGATTACGCAGTGTCACAGGATGATCTCACTCACCTCTCCGCTGCCATCACGTTCGACGCTGGATTTCGGCTCATTGTGCATGACTCTGGAGTTTGGGTCATGCGCACTATGCAACCGGGTGTACATGTCCTGGCTTCAAACTGAAGTAGTCCCCCACCCAGCCCTTTTTTTAAAGCTGTTATAGTATCTGCCATTACTACCTCTTGTGGTAGGGCTTTCCACAGTCTGACTGCTCTAACTGTAAAGAACCATTTCCTATTTAGCCGGAATCTTTTCTTCCACTCGCAGTGTATGCCCCCTGGTCCTTTAGTATTGTCTTGGAAGAAATAAGTCATGTGCCAGTCCTTTATATTGACCACACATGTATTTATACAAATAAATGAGATCTCCTCTGAGACGTCTTTGTTCTAAGCTAAACATAGCTAACTTTTTCAACCTCTCATCATATGGGAGGCCTCCATTCCTTGTAGTAGTCTAGTTGCCCGCCTTTGAACTGACTCTAACTTCTGAATGTCCTTTTTAAAATGTAGAGCCCAAAACTGGATCCCATATTCTAGATGTGGCCTTACAAGTGATTTATAGAAGGGTAACAATACGTTGGGATCACTGGATCTAATCTCTGTTTATACATCCTAAAATCTTGTTTGCTTTAGCAGCTGCTGCTTGGCATTGAGAGCTGCTGCTCAGCTTATCTGTAATAAGAATACCCAAGTCCTTCTCCTGTTCTGTAGTCCCGAGTTTACTTCCATTTAATGTATACGCAGTTATAGGATTACTCTGTTGGATCAGTGTCACCATTTACCTTTGTTCACTACGGAAGGAAAAAAAAAAGTAATCAACCTCAAGAATCAGTTAGAGCTATTTGCCAACACTGGTATTTTGATGACTTGTTATCTGAAGATTATTACATAAATATTAGGGGTATTGAAGGTGTTCAGCCTATTAATATTATTTCATATTGCAGGATTTTCCAACACACCATAAAACATTCTTGAAGTCGTATCAGAGCTGGTGATATAATGATCATAACCACAGAATGTACCATGCAAGTTTGATCCTTCTATATTAAGATATATAACTGCTGTCAAAGGTATATGGTCACCTTTCCTGATTGAGGATATGTGGCCTTTAAAGGGTTTTTCAAAGTAGATCTTTCTATTCACAGTTGCCCATTCTAAAAATGACAAAATTGATTTTAATTACCAGCCGCTTGCAGCAGTGACATCACAACTACGGCACATGATCACTTCAGCCAACCACTGGGCTCAACAGTCTTTGGAAATCTACAGCACCATGACCGCTAAGCCCAGTGATTGGCTGAAGCGGTCATATGCTATATATGGGGCATCACCACTGAAGCCATATCCGTACAACTTCATTAAACAGCAAAGAGACTGGCCCAGAGCAGCATTTGGTGAATAATGTGTTTTTTCTTATTTTTAAACTTAAAAAAAAGAGTTAATAATAAAATTCCTATTAACAAAAAATATTAACGTTATACTTGAAAACACTTTTAAAACAAATTTGAGGAAATATTGTTTATTACAAGTGGTTATAGAATTAATAGCTGGAAACAAAGAACCTACTGAAAATGAATGAAGTGGAGAGATTATTTATACACGAGATTACTAGTAGATTACTGTGTGACAGTTCACTCATTTGATTTGATTCTTGGAGGTAGTACACAGAAACCCTTTCATTAAAATTCAGCAGGTTTATTGCAACATAGATAAACTGCACTCCTGGTACATGACCCACATGGATTTCAGTCCATTACCCTTGCAGTATGCCTACACAGATTCAGATAAACCACTCAAGTATCCCAATGAAGCTTTAGCAAACTCCATACACTGACCCTGGCCAGTATAAATAGCCCTCTCCAGAGGTACTTTTCCTAGAGGTTTCAGAACCTTTTTTCCAAAGTCTTGGTCAGGACAAGTGAATTCTCCCTTCTCGCAGAGGACTCCTTCCTGGAGACATCAGTCTCCTCACCCCGACCCTCACCATGTGACAGTCTCCATCTTAACGGATGAGACACACACAGTGGTGGAGGTATGTGGATAGCCAGCCCCGACAGTCTTTCCAGCCATCTGTAAAACCTAGCCAGATACACCCTAACAAGAATCGTGGTACTAGTTACAAGTAGCAGAACCGACATCCAGGTTTACATCACTTCCATGATACATACCAACCGCCCTGTTACATACCCTCCCCCCTCAGCCTAAAGCTGTGGGACTTGGCCCTTTCTTTACCATACCAGAGAGAGTCTTCTCTGGTAACTTTGAGCTTCCGCTCCTGAGGCAGTCTCACTGTCCCCAAACCCTTTTTGGTAAGCAATGCACTCTCTGACTCAGTCATCACAACTATTGGGTAAGCACCTTTGTCATACCACCCATACTGTGACTATCCCCTACAGTTAGTGTGTCAGTGAGATTCCCTTACAGTTCCTTTCAGGAATGCTACAAAGGCTACTGTCTGTGTCCTTCAGCATCAAGCTGACAGATTTGCCATTTCTAGATCCTCTGCATCCTTGCTGTGCAGATTTCCCATGGCCTCTTCTTCCAGAGTATCTTTGGCTGCTTCTCTGTTGGCGCCTTTGCTGTAGAACCTGCTTCCCCTGATACATGAAACAACAAGTTTGTCAGGTGGATCACACGTCTCCTTTTGTAGGTCCCGGCCCGAAAATGGTCGCCACCTCATGCCGACTTGACAAAGTTGTTCCTTAATCTTCCAGATTTAACTGTTTCACTTCTTCTAGGCATGCCAAGTTATATTCTAGAAGAACCCGTACATTTTCTATACTCTCCTTTTGGTCCAGCAACGATAAATGGAACCATACAAACTTCATAGGATATCTTGCCACTTTAAACTTATCCACAATTTTTCAGATGACCTTTCTATTTCTTCCAATATTTTTCTCCACAAGATCTCTGGGCACCTGTATGAAATCTTCCACAAACTCCAACAACTTCCAAGCTCTTTTCACTGCTTCTGCAGTCTCTCCATAAGTTCAAAAGGTTTGCTTTTCATCTTCCAATTTGATGACTGTGAAACTCTGGATTTTTCTAGCTTGTTGAATGTTATGTCCAAGTATTTGTACTGCGAGCCTTATTAAATTTCATCTCACTATTATCACTTCCTGAAACACTGTGGTCAGCTGCTTCGTATGCTTTGTGTATGCACGCTTCCTCATTCTTTAACATGATCATCCACTTTATACGAACAAATAGGTGCATATCACTGGAGATGGCCTTCCACTTCTCTGTGGCTTCACTTGTGGACAATCCCACCAACAGATTAGCCTCTGGGGTAGAATACACTTTACATGCTCCTACGACTATCTTAAATTTTTGCACCATCTCACTGGCACAGGTGTTTCTCAAGTCTTCAGGCACATCCACCATGAAAGACCGGGTGGATTCCTTTATCTTCATGGCCATCAGACTATTCCTTGGATCTTTCAAACCTATCTTCCTCTTATTTATTTTATTTTTTTTTTTTAAACAAAAGCTCTGTCTCTTCAGTTTTCTCTTCTACAGCGCACTCAAACATTTCATCTCCTACAGTGCTCTCATGGTTTTCTTCGCTGTACTCTGCCACTTTATTAGAGTCACAGTCTACATTGGAGTCATCATCTCTCCCCCTGGTATCCTGGAACAACATGTTCAGACTTAACCAGGTGTCAGCCCCTCTTTTCTGAAGCTACCCTGTTTTCAACGGTCACATGATTGTTTGACAGATGAGGCACCCTTGGGCTGAGGTATGTGGATTGCCAGACCCGCCTGTCTCTTCAGCCATGTGTAAAACCTGGCCCTTATGCGCCCGAACAAGACTCATTGCTTACAAGTACCAAATTGGACATTCAGGTTTAGATCAATTCTGTGGTACCTGCCGGCTGTCCTGTTACAATTGAGTGATAACACATTGTTACTATCAATTGGGTACTAAAAGTGTGGTCTTTTTTTTTTTTTTTTTTTTTTTTTCATATTGTATACTATACATATACTATGCAATGATATTCTGTTTTCTAATTCTAATGTATTCATTTGTACGGCATACTACTTCATTTACTATTACTGAGATACTAAAGATTTTATCAGATCAGTGAAAGGAAAGAATCCCCTTTATTGATTTGTCGAATAAATTTGCACATAGCAGATATCATACAAACATAATTGTCCAGTAGGAATATTGCAAGATTACTAAACAATAGGTAATTTTCTGATAAATTTCCTTTGAAGCAAGAAAAAAAAATACTTCCCAATGTTTCAATCAAAGTTTAAAAAAAAAATCTGTTGCACAACATGTACCCTTACATTTAATGGATGGTTTACATTTTTCTTTATGGAAAGGAACTAAATATAAGCTACATGTTTAAGCCAGCCGCATAATGATTTCCAAGAATCTCTTGAAATTGAATTTTGAAAACCATTATTGAAATGTTTGTATTCCAGACCTAGTTGTCTTGTTAGGATTGAGGGTAATTTCATCTCTTCGGCTCTTTTTATAATGTTTTCACAGGCATTGTCTTGTTGGTAATTTCCATGCAGCAGCTGCACACATTCCTTTTATATTATAGCACGGTTATCTTCATCGGTTTCCAATCTGATTCATATATCCTGCATATAGATATATACAGATTATATGTAGATAGAGATATACAGATGTGTGTGTGTATGTAGGTATGTATGTATGTATGTATGTATGTCTGTGTGTGTGTGTATATGTGTATATGTGTATAATAATATACACACACACTGGGTGCGGAAAGTATTCAGACCTCTTTAAGTTTTTCACTTTGTTTCATTGCAGCCATTTGGTAAAGTCAAAGAAACTTCATTTTTTTTTTCTCATTAATGTACACTCTGCACCCCATCGTGACAGAAATGTAGACATTTTTGCAAATGTATTCAACAAGAAAAACTGAAATATGACATGGTCCTAAGTATTCAGACCCTTTGCTCAGTATTGAGTACAGCCATTAGTCTTCTTGGGATTGATGCAATAAGTTTTTCATACCTGAGCAGGAGTCTGAATACTTTCCATACCCACTGTGTGTGTGTGTGTGTGTGTGTGTGTGTGTGTGTGTGTATACAGTGCTGGCCAAAAGTATTGGCACCCCTGCAATTCTGTCAGCTAATACTCAGTTTCTTCTTGAAAATGATTGCAATCACAAATTTTTTAGTATTAACTTGCGAATCCAAATTGTGAGGAAGCATGAGCAATCTCAAGGCTACAAGTCCACCTCCAAAGACCTGAAAGTTCCTGTGTCTACGGTGCGCAGTGTCATCAAGAAGTTTAAAGCCCATGGCACTGTGGCTAACCTCCCTAGATGTGGAAGGAAAAGAAAAATTGACGAGAGATTTCAACACAAGATTGTGCGGATGGTGCGTAAAGAACCTCGACTAACATCCAAACATGTTCAAGCTGCCCTGCTGTCCGAGGGTACAACAGTGTCAACCCGTACTATCCGTTGGCGTCTGAATGAAAAGGGACTGTATGGTAGGATACCCAGGAAGACCCCACTTATAACCCTGAGACATAAAAAAGCCAGGCTGGAGTTTGCCAAAATTTACCTGAGAAAGCCTAAAACATTTTGGAAGAATGTTCTCTGGTCGGATGAGACAAAAGTAGAGCTTTTTGGGAAAAGCCATCAACATAGAGTTTACAGGGAAAAAAAGAGACATTCAAAGAAAAGAACACTGTCCCTACAGTCAAACATGGCGGAGGTTCCCTGATGTTTTGGGGTTGTGTTGCTGCCTCTGGTACTGGACTACTTGACCGTGTGCATGGCATTATGAAGTCTGAAGACTATCCAACAAATTTTGCAGCATAATGTAGGGCCCAGTGTGAGAAAGCTGGGTCTCCCTCAGAGGTCATGGGTCTTCCAGCAGGACAATGACCAAAAACACCCTTCAAAAAGCACTAGAAAATGGTTTGATAGAAAGCACTGGAGACTACTAAAGTGGCCAGCAATGAGTCCAGACCTGAATCCCATAGAACACCTGTGGAGAGATCTCAAAATGGCAGTTTGGAGAAGGCACCCTTCAAATCTCAGGGACCTGGAGCAGTTTGCCAAAGAAGAATGGTCTAAAATTCCAGCAGAGCATTGTAAGAAACTCATTGATGGTTACCGGAAGCGGTTGTTCGCAGTTATTTTGGCTAAAGGTTGTGCAACCAAGTATTAGGCTAAGGGTGCCAATACTTTTGTCTGGCCCATTTTTGGAGTTTTGTGTGAAATGATCAATGATTTGATTTTTGTTTCATTCTCTTGTGTGTTTTTTCATTGCAAGCAAAATAAATTAAGATAATACCAAAGAATTTGTGATTGCAATCATTTTCAAGAAGAAACTGAGTATTATCTGACAGAATTGCAGGGGTGCCAATACTTTTGGCCAGCACTGTATATATAATACTTTATATAATTTATGCATGATTGCTCTCACCAGACTAATGCATGGACTTCACAAGACCTATGTAGGTATTCTGTGGTATCTCTCACTAGAATGATAAGATCTTTTGAACGTAAAGCTTCCAGGAGCTTAAGGGGTGCTTCACACACAGCGAGCTCGCTGCCGAGATCGCTGCTGAGTCACGCTTTTTGTGACGCAGCAGTGACCTCATTAGCGATCTCGCTGTGTGTGACACTGAGCAGCGATCTGGCCCCTGCTGCGAGATCGCTGCTCGTTACACACAGCCCTGGTTCGTTTTCTTCAAAGGCGCTCTCCCACTGTGATACACAGATCGCTGTGTGTGACAGCGAGAGAGCGACAAATGAAGCGAGCAGGGGAGCAGGAGCCGGCGTCTGGCAGCTGCAGTAAGCTGTATCCAAGATAAACATCGGGTAACCAAGGTGGTTACCCGATATTTACCTTAGTTACCAGCCTCCGCAGCTCTCACGCTGCCTGTGCTGCCGGCTCCGGCTCTCTGCACATGTAGCTGCATTACACATCGGGTTAATTAACCCGATTTGTACTGTAGCTAGGAGAGCAAGGAGCCAGCGCTAAACAGTGTGCGCGGCTCCCTGCTCTCTGCACATGTAGCTGCATTACACATCGGGTTAATTAACCCGATGTGTACTGTAGCTAGGAGAGCAAAGCTAAGCGGTGTGCGCTGGTAACTAATGTAAACATCGGGTAACCATACCCGATGTTTACCTTAGTTACCAGTGTCCGCAGCTTCCAGACGCCGGCTCCGTGCAAGCGCAGCGTCGCTTGCACGTCGCTGCTGGCTCGGGGCTGGTCACTGGTCGCTGGTGAGATCTGCCTGTTTGACAGCTCACCAGCGACCATGTAGCGATGCAGCAGCGATCCTGACCAGGTCAGATCGCTGGTCGGATTGCTGCTGCATCGCTAAAGTGTGAAGGCACCCTTAGGGTTACCAGACTAAAAAGCTTTACACACTGCAACATCGCAAACGACACAAAACCGGTGACGTTACAGCGACCTCCCCAGCGACATTGCAGTGTGTGAAACACTTCAGCGACCTGGCCCCTGCTGTGAAGTTGTGATCGCTACAAATCGTTCAGGACCATTAGGTCCTTTGTTTCCCGCTGTGCAGCATGCATCGCTAGAAAGTTTCAGTGTGTAAAGGGGACTTTACAGCGACTTCCCTTTCAAAAAGCTGCTTTACAACGTCCCCAACAACCAGCTAGGTCGCTCTGCAGGTCCGGATCGCTGTTGCGTCGTTGGCCAGGTTTACCTGTTTGACAGCTCACCAGAGACTTTGTAGCGATCCCGGCCAGGTTGGGATCGCTGGTGGGATCGCTAGAAAGTTTCAGTGTGTAAACCCAGCTTAAAGCTTCATTTACACTGACCAACAATAGTCTGTCGGATTCTAACCCTAATGGCCCATTAATTATGTAATGCGAGTGGGTTGAGCAACTGGACAATGTGTCCAAAAATACTTGTTCATCATGTATGAGATCATTTACGCAAGCGAAAAAATCCTTGTTCATCTTAGGAAAATTATGCAATGTAAATGAAGATTGTTCGCTATTCAACATTTTGGCAAAAAAAGAAGTTGTAAATAGGGTTGATCATGTTCCAAGGCAATAAATAATTCAGTAGCAGTTGGAGCAATAGAATGGAATGAGTACATATTTGTAATTTATAGAACGAAAATGTTTGCCAATTTGAATACATTTTCTTTGTACAGGATCAATAGAAATGTTTGTTAAATACTGTTTTTCATTTATTGGAAAGAAAAATTATCACTTACGATATATGAACTTTGGACGCACCTACACTTGAAATCTATCCTTGTGAACACTGTTACATATTCAATGTTACGATGGAATAATGACTTATGCAACCATTTCATTTCCAATTCTCATCCTGTAAAAGCATTTGTCTGACATTGTTTTCTAGTTGTCAGTTATGTTTGCATAGTCTACACAATTATCTGTTCATGTAAACAAGCTTTATTTACATTGCTGACATTGGTGGTGATGAGGCCCAGTCACACTAAACAACTTACCAGCGATCCCAACAACGATACAACCTGATAGGGATCGCTGGTAAGGGGTACTTCACACACAGCGAGATCGCTACTGAGATCGCTGCTGAGTCACGTTTTTTGTGACCTCATTAGCGATCTCTCTGTGTGTGACACTGAGCAGCGATCTGGCCCCTGCTGTGAGATCGCTGCTCATTACACACAGCCCTGGGTCGTTTTTTTATTGTTGCTCTCCCGCTGATAAGCACACATCGCTGTGTGTGACAGCGAGAGAGCAACAATCCTGAATGTGCAGGGAGCAGGAGCCGGCGTCTGACAGCCTGCGGTAAGCTGTAACCAAGGTAAACATCGGGTAACCAAGGTGGCTCTCACGCTGCCAGTGCCGGCTCCTGCTCCCTGCACACGCTAAGTTAAGCGGTGTGAGCTGGTAACTAAGGTAAACATCGGGTAACCATACCCGATGTTTACCTTAGTTACCAGTGTCCGCAGCTTCCAGACGCCGGCTCCGTGCAAGCGCAGCGTCGCTTGCCCGTCGCTGCTGGCTAGGGGCTGGTCACTGGTCGCTGGTGAGATCTGCCTGTTTGACAGCTCACCAGCGACCATGTAGCGATGCAGCAGCGATCCTGACCAGGTCAGATTGCTGGTCGGATCGCTGCTGCATCGCTAAAGTGTGAAGGTACCCTAAGTTGCTAGGAGGTCGCTGGTGAGATGTCACACTAAGCGACGCTCCAGCGATCCCACCAGCAACCTGACCTGGCAGGGATCGCTGGAGCGTCGTGGAAGCATGCTGCGATTGGTAACTAAGGTAAATATCGGGTAACAAACCCGATATTTACCTTGGTTACCAGCGCACAGCGCTTAGCGCTGGCTCCCTGCACACCTAGCCACAGTACACATTGGGTTAATTACCCGATGTGTACTGCAGCTACATGTGCAGAGAGCCGCGCACACTGCTTAGCGCTGGCTCCCTGCTCTCCTAGCTACAGTACACATGAGGTTAATTACCCCATGTGTACTGCAGCTACATGTGCAGAGAGCAGGGAGCCGCGCACACTGCTTAGCGCTGGCTCCCTGCTCTCCTAGCTACAGTACACATGGGGTTAATTACCCCATGTGTACTGCAGCTACATGTGCAGAGAGCAGGGAGCCGCGCACACTGCTTAGTGCTGGCTCCCTGCACTCCTAGCTACAGTACACATGAGGTTAATTACCCGATGTGTACTGCCGCTACGTGTGCACAGAGCAGGAGCCGGCACTGGCAGCTGAGAGCGGCGGACGCTGGTAACGAAGGTAAATATCGGGTAACCAAGGTAAGGGCTTCTTGGTTACCCGATGTTTACTGTGGTTACCAGCGTCCGCAGAAGCCGGCTCCTGCTGCCTGCACATTTACTTGTTGCTCTGTCGCTGTCACACATAGCGATGTGTGCTTCACAGCGGGAGAGCAACAACTAAAAAATGGCCCAGGACATTCAGCTACAACCAACGACCTCACAGCAGGGGCCAGGTTGTTGCTGGATGTCACACTAAGCAAGATCGCTAGCAAGTTGTGCATCAGCAGCGATGTTGCTAGCGATGTTGCTTAGTGTGACGGTACCTATAGGGGAACAGAAGTTCACCTATATGTTCTTCATTGCAGATGGATAAACATATCTGACTCTTTATGTAGATAAGGCTGTAAGTGCATAGGAGTGGAGTTTTCCCTGCTAGTGCTAGTTTTCGACATTATTACCTATGCCGCATCCATGTGCTTGATGTCTATGCCGTGCTGCTGTCTTTGTTGTCAACTAAACATGCAAGTAGAGCTAAATCGGGATCAGGCACAATATGCACAAGCCAGAATTTGGTCATCCTTTCTGCACTTGCAGGCTGGACACGTAAAGGTTGAAAGTTGATATTCTCAGAGCTGAAATAATTTAAACTCAGAAAAGTATGTTTGAACTTTTACTACTCAACCCAGAAATGTAATTAGTGTACTACCATCCTCAGATGCTCTGTACTTGTTAAGAGCAGTTAATGTTGGATTGCCCCCCCCCTCCCACCCAATCTACACCTATCCCCCCACCAACCTAACCTCCTCTTCCCCCCACTCCTTCCCTTCCTTTTACATCCATGCCTAGCTTGTTTTCCGATCTGTTCTAAGCCCTTCATGCTCCCTTTCTTTCTCGCTCTTACATATTTTTTCTTCCTCTTTTTCGCTCTCAAAATTTCATAAATATTTGGAATCATGGATGATTGCTTGATACAAGACAGGATGTATGACCGATTGCACTTCTGTACTCTATTGGTGCTTTCTACTATCAGTTTTGATATGCACCATTGTTACTGCAGTTGGACCTTTTAGGTCCTAGTTTCTGTATTTCATGTCTATATGGTTCCTGCTAAATAAAGAATTAAAAAAAAAAAAGAGCAGTTGGATGCTCAGATGGGTGCAACTCGACTACCCTAGTATAATGGAAGTCAGTCGGGGACTCGAGCATTTTTCAAAAGATTTTTCTGAAAAATGCTAGAGTCCCTCATTGACTTCCATTATACTCAGGTACTCGAGTCGCACCCATCTGAGCATTCAACATCTCATTATGAGCATCGAGCACCCTAGGCATGGTAGTGCTCTCTCATCACTAGTAATTAGTTTAGTGGCTTTAAAATTTCTTACAGGGCTCCTTTTTAAGAATTGTAAGTTTTGAGAGAGGGTCTCAGATTTCTGACAATCAAGATTATTTTTCTGGCACAGCTCACTGATGCTTAATTTTTGCAATGTGATACAAAGAGGTTACTACTAAAAAAGGGTTTTGCAACATTAAGCAGGTGGAACATTGCCCAAACCATCACACTATAGCTGACAGATTTCCTTTTTCTGTTAAGGCATTCTTGTGAAACCACCTACCTAGGTAAATGGCAAATCTGGCCGTACACAGGATGAAAAAAAATAGACCATGGCACCTTCTTCTCTTGCTCCACATAGTCCAGTTCTGTTGCTTTCCTGCTTATTTTAGGTGGTTAACATGTTAGTAAGAGTCTTGACCAGTATGCAGCACTGTAAGCAGCAAGCCATGTTTTCTTCAACATTTCTACCAATGCCGGAATTAACATGTTCTGCAATTGTTACAGTATCTCTATTGTGAGATCAGACGAGATGAGCTAGTCTTTACTCTTAAATCAGGCAGCCTAAAGGTGGTGTCACACATAGCGACAACGACGACATCGCTGCTAAGTCGCCATTTTCTGTGACGTAGCAGCGACGTCCCGTCGCTGTGTGTGACATCCAGCAACGACCTGGCCCCTGCTGTGAGGTCGCCGGTCGTTGCTGAATGTCCTGCTTCATTTTTTGGACGTTGCTCTCCCACTGTGAAGCACACATCGCTGTGTGTGACAGCGAGAAAGTGACGAACTGAAGCGAGCAGGGAGCAGGAGCCGGCGTCTGGCAGCCTGCGGTAAACTGTAACCATGGTAAACATCGGGTAACCAAGAAGCCCTTTCCTTGGTTACCCGATATTTACATTAGTTACTAGCACCGCCGCTCTCACGCTGCCAGTGTTGGCTCCCTGCTCTCTGCATATGTAGCTGGCGTACACATCGGGTAATTAACCCGATGTGTACTCTGGCTTGGAGTGCAAGGAGGCAGCGCTAAGCTGTGTGTTCTCACGCTGCCAGTGCCGGCTCGCTGCTCCCTGCACACGTAGGTGGCGTGCACATTGGGTAATTAACCCGATGTGTACTCTGGCTAGAAGTGCAGGGAGCCGGCACTGGCAGCATGAGAGCGGCGGACGCTAGTAACTAAGGTAAATATCGGGTAACCAAGAGAAGTGCTTTCCTTGGTTACCCGATATTTACCTTAGTTAAGCTTCCACGCGTGGCTGGGGGCTGGTCGCTGGTGAGATCTGCCTGTTTGACAGCTCACCAGCGACCATGTAATGACGCAGTAGCGATCCTGATAAGGTCAGATCGCTGGTCGTGATCGCTGCTGTGTCGCTATGTGTGACCCCAGCTTTAGTTGAAAATGTTAATTTTCTTTCTCACCAGTTAGAGTATGTTCACACTGTGTCTTTTTCTTTTTTTTGAGCGTGTTGTTTGTTTAGAAAAGCTGACAGGCTTTTGAACGTTTTGGGTTTTTTTTTAATTTAAAACGCTTAAGCCTTTCAAAGACTTCTTGCGTTCACAAGAAATAACGTGTATATTATGTCATTTTTCATTAGGAAGGTGCTCATTACTTTACAATGGAAATCAATGAGAAGGCTAAAAAAACAAAAACCTGTGCATCTTTTTGAGCATTTTGTCAGCATTTTTTCTTAAGGGTGCTTTACACGCTGTGACATCGCTAGATATCTCGTTAGCGATGTGACTCGCCAGATCGCAGATGCGATCTGCGAAGATCGCACATGTGACCGGCGCTATAAAATGACCTATGTGCGATCTCGGCAGATCGCATCTGCGATCTGGCGTGTCACATCGCTAACAAGATCGCTAGCGATGTTGCAGCGTGTAAAGCACCCTTTACAAAACAGTAGTGTTTTTTTCATTGTTTAAAGGATTTGAAAAATAAAGTACAGAACACACAAGGAGACAGATGCCCTAAAAATGCTGAGGGGAAAAAAAGCACTAAAAAGGCAATGGGGAAACTAGTGCCAAAAAAGCTCTAAAACCCAAACCCTCCCCCCTCCTTCCCAAAAAAAAAAAATGCTGCAGGTTTACAAAACTTTAAAAATTGTGGGTATATATCCCTGCTCGGCAGGTACAATTTTAACAAAATAATCAATGTTATTCACTTCAACGATTTTAATGTTGTGGTTCATCGGTGTATAATACAGTAGTAATATATAGTACAAATTAACAGAATTCCAAATACATGTAGACTATAGTTTCCATGATGATATTTTTATAAAGCTTGAAAACTGGCTATTGAGCAACAAGAACTAGGATGGAAAATCTGAATTTAAACAAATAATCTATTAAAGTAAATGTACTGTATATAATAAACATCAGCAAAACTTTAATGAAATGTTCACCATTCAAAGAAAAATATTGGAAGTGCCACAGAGCAATTTGTTTTATTGTAACAGGGAAACTTTCTCCATTCATAACAATATTACTGATCCAATAATTTGTAGACCTTTGTGGTCATGAATAATTTATTACTTTTAAATTATAAGACAGTCTTTGCAGTGTCAACACCATTTAGACCTGGGTGCACATGTGTTCCGCTAGAAAGTTCCTAGTGGAACATGTAAATCTGGTCCAATAGTCACAGTAGCCAAAAAAAAGTGTCCTTTTGGATAGTGTAGTAGACTATATACAATTCCATCCTGCAGAGTCTAAAGGCCAGTCACACACAATGACTTACCAGCGATCCTGAAAACGATGCGACCTGATAGAGATCGCTGGTAAGTCGCTGGTCGGAAAACCGTGACTCAGTATACCATTCACCAATCTGTGGCTCTACTTTTGTGATTCTGCTTTGTGTAAAACTTTTATTTTTTAATAACTGTATGATCTTATTTGCTAGGCATCACTTAAATATATACATCAAGAGCTTTTCAAAAGCATGTGATTATATATGTAATTAGATGCCTGTGACAGATGCCGAACGGTTGTGTCCTTTCAACATATTTTTTAGGAACAGGTATTGAAAGGCTCATGATGTGTACAGAAGCCACGCTTAGGTATCAGGCAGCCACTTTTTAATGTATTTGTTGGAAGCTTTACTCATGGTGTATGTCAAATCTAAGCCAAAAATAAGATGTAAATCTGGATGAAGGCTATGTTCACACAGAGCTTTTTTGGTGCAGATTTGCCTTGGTTTTATGCAAATCCATGCTAATAAAACGCTGCTTTTTAGGGGTGCTTCACACACAGCGAGCTCCCTGCCGAGATCGCTGCTGAGTCACGCTTTTTGTGACGCAGCAGTGACCTCACTAACGATCTCGCTGTGTGTGACAATGAGCAGCGATCTGGCCCCTGCTGCGAGATCGCTGCTCGTTACACACAGCCCTGGTTCGTTTTCTTCAAAGGCGCTCTCCCACTGTGACACACAGATCGCTGTGTGTGACAGCGAGAGAGCGACAAATGAAGCGAGCAGGGAGCAGGAGCCGGCGTCTGACAGCTGAGGTAAGCTTGTAACCAAGATAAACATCGGGTAACCAAGGTGGTTACCCGATATTTACCTTAGTTACCAGCCTCTGCAGCTCTCACGCTGCCTGTGCTGCCGGCTCCGGCTCTCTGCACATGTAGCTGCATTACACATCGGGTTAATTAACCCGATGTGTACAGCAGCTAGGAGAGCAAGGAGCCAGCGCTCAGTGTGCGCGGCTCCCTGCTCCCTGCACACACAGCTAAGCGGTGTGCGCTGGTAGCTAATGTAAACATCGGGTAACCATACCCGATGTTTACCTTAGTTACCAGTCTCCGCAGCTTCCAGACTGCGGCTCCGTGCAAGCGCAGGGTCGCTTGCACGTCGCTGCTGGCTGGGGGCTGTTCACTGGTCGCTGGTGAGATCTGCCTGTTTGACAGCTCACCAGCGACCATGTAGCGATGCAGCAGCGATCCTGACCAGGTCAGATCGCTGGTCGGATCGCTGCTGCATCGCTAAGTGTGAAGGTACCCTTACAGTCCCAGCAAAGATTTCTGAACTCTCATGCACACACAGATAAACACCTGCAGATTTTTTCCTGACTGTTTTGTCAAACACCTGTGGTTTTTGCTGCAGATTTCAAAGAATGAGCATGTTAATTCTTTCAGCGGTTTGCAACATTTTTTCATTGATGCAACCCATTTTGTAGAAAAAAAGCCGCAAATCCAAAGCAAAAACGCACCAAGAACGCAGATGACTCAAAGGAGATTTCTTGCCACAAGATCAACAGGTTTTGGTCAGGAAAAAACACACCAAAAAAGCCCTGTGTGATCATAGCCTTACACTCTGTACACTCAGTGGTACTCTTCCTTAAGAATCGGAGAAGCCTTTTAGAAGTAATTTTAAAATTGTGGCTGTTAAATTATGGCCGCTTGTGCATAGCCTTGGGGTATGATCACAAGACGTCCACGTCCGAATCCTTGTGTTTTTTGATTTTTTTGTTTCAAGCATTTCAGTTCTGAGATAGTTTTTAAAACTTTGGGGGTTTTTTTTTTTCTTAACACGCTTTTTTCAGTTTTTTGACTTGGAATCAAAGTGACATATTATGAAGAAATGTGACTTTACCATTGAAATCAATAAGAGTATTCAAAGAATATTTGAAGTGATTTTTGATGTGGATTCTAGAAGTGAATCGCTTCAAAATTCAGTGTGATCGTATCCTTCCTCTGCCATTACCTAATATTTAGTAGTCTACATTTTACTAACCATGGTACAGAAACTGTGTATCTACACCAGAATCTTTATTCTAGACATGACAATGTTATGACAGCAAACTGGAACAGCATTTAAGATAAATGTCTTATTTAGTCTACGATTCCATCCGTATATCTAGGAACTATGGGAATGAAAATTGTAAGCACAAAATATGCATATAGACAAATCCACTGAATGTTAACCTGTTTGGAGCCGCCAGCCTTTCTGTTCTCTTGCACCAAGCAAGATGTCCATAAATTGCTTTTGCAAGGTTATGTCTCATAATGTTCTGACGGTATTTGATGATCGAATATTTGTTATTGCAGATATTGTTTTCACTGGAAAATTTCCCCCAAAAAACATCCCCCTTAGTTTGAGTATGTAGAATTCCTTTCTGTATGGATTTATTACTCATGTGGCATTTTAGGGATTTGTCGGTACGACTGCTTTGCTCCTACTTTATTCCATTTGCTCTTGTGTTTTACTTTACCAAAACTGTAGATGGTGATTTTATTTTAAATGAAGTCTATTTGTAAATGTTGTATTATGAACCAAATGGATCCAAATGAATGAACTAATGTTCCAGCCTCCTTTGTGACTGTGCAATGTTAGTCTTTTGTAGCCTGGAGATGAAATAAAAGTTTAGTACTTGACTATATATTTTATGTCTTTAGAAATGTATTTAAAGTGATGCAATTGCAACAAGAATAGTAATCTATATAAAAATTTTAAAATCTCTATAAAATATAATTGTATATAGCTAAACCTTCTCGGCCTGTGTTTTTTTTTTTTGTGTGTGTGTGTGTGTGGATTGTGTTATGTGTATGCTGTATGCATTAAGTGGAAATGATACGCTTCCAACTATATAATCTACAGAAATGGAATTTTTGTCTATTGCCGTCTTTAACCCATTTTGTAATTGAACAGCAGGAGTTATCAAAACCACATACTAATACACCATGTGATACACACAATTGTATGTGTGTGTGTATGTGTGTGTGTGTATGTATATATGTGTATATATTCTAATTATATTTATTATGGATGATCAAGAAAAATATTAAGTCCTGTCATCCGTCATGGCGGTTGTTACAATTACATTTGAATGCCACCAAAAAAAGTAGTGAAATGGGATATTAGTAATGATGAGCGACTGTGCTTGGCACAGCTCGATACTTACTTGACCATTGGGGTGTGATGAGCATAATGAGCGGGGGTTGGAAGAAAGTGGCAGAGACAGCAGTGCTGGAGAAGGTGAATGTAGAAAAGAATTTTAATTCACAGAGACGTCCGTTGCCTCCGATGCGTGTTACACGGATCACATCCGTGTGACAGCCGTAATGCCGGAGAAAAACAGACATGTCTATGTGCGGGGCACATGGGCACATGTATGCTCCACATGGACACACGGTCCATGGCAAAACACGCACGTGAGCGCAGACCCATTGATTTTAATGGGTCTACGTGTGACTGTATCTCCGGCACGTGAGGAAATGGACCAAACACTTAACGGAGACACGGATGTGTGAAGGAGGCCTTAAGGAGGCTCAATAAATAGTGTTTGTGCTGACTTTAGCTCTTATCAGGTGAGTACATCACTAGGCCCTTGAGAATACTATTAGCAAGAAGCAGTGGGACTCCTGAGGAATTTATTTGGGGTAGGGGGTGTGTGAGATTTAACTCGGTTTTTCATATATGTATACATCCAGAAGGTGGAATATGAAGGGTAAATTAATATAAAAAAAAAAAAAAGACTTAATTATATGACCAACAAACTTGCTAAATTTAGAGAGAACGCTGTAATTTTTTCAAAGTAGACAAGTCATTACTCTTTGCCCCCTTGTGTTCACAATTAATCATTTACATATACACCAATAAAATGAACAAGTTCTTTGTTCCTCTGGGCCTCTATTAAGACGTGCGTAGGAGAATAAGTAGAGTAAAAGAAAAAAGGGGGTAGGGAGGGAAAAGTAAGTAAGGCTAAAGAGTTTGGATAAGAATTATGTCTTTTGAGGTCTCAATGAGAGAAACCAAAGCAGACCATACATTAGTGAACATAGTAGTTCGAAACGGCCTATTAAGAAACTACAAATGTCAAACACAATCTCACATGTTGAATTTTTTTTTACTGTTCTGAAGTATTCGTTGGCATATTAGAAAAATCTAACATATTTGCTCCTATAGACATTTCTCAATGCTGTCTTATTCCATCATTTTTGTGTTGTACGAGAAAGAACGTGTGTGTTCCAGCCCTGCAGACAGGGATGAACACTTACCCCATCTTAAAAAGACATTTCTAAGCCAAGGCTACCACCCCACCTCCTTAGATGATCAGATCATTAGAGCAACAAGGACCCCTAGAAGTGAACTGCTTCAATACAAACAAAAAGAGGAAAATAGTCGAGTACCTCTGGTGGTGACATTCAACCCACAGCTTGAGGTACTGAGAAGAACGGTCAAGAAACTTCACCACATTCTACACAAGGATAACCAGTTTAAAACAATATTCAAAGATCCTCCATTGCTGTCCTACAGGCAACCTCCTAATTTAAGAAGCATCATGATCCGAAGTTCTATGCCCTCAGACACACCAAGAGGAACTTATCCTTACAATGTAAAGAGCTGCAAAACCTGTACTTATGTAGAGACCAAAGAGCGGATACAGATCCCTAACACACAGCAGAACTATAAGATTCCTGGGACATTCACATGTTCCTCTTCGAACGTGGTGTACTTAATCCTGTACACTATATGTCCTATTGGGGGTCTCTATGTTGGAGAAACAGGGTAGAGACTGAGAGCGAGGATGAGATCTCACCGCCACACATTTACAGACAAAAAAAAATCCATTTACCTGTGGCCAAACATTTCTGTGCTTCAGGACACAACATAAACCATATGAAAGTTGTCATATTAAAAGGCAACTTCAGATCACAGAGCCATCGCAGGGTCTGGGAATACAAATTCATTAAAATGTTTAACTCTGTGGACACAGGACTCTACCTGTCAGGAGGATTTATGGACATTACAAAATCTGAGGAGTCTGCTCCAGAGACTCACCAGACCTCTGATCCTACATGGATATTGGGACAATAAAACTCTCACACCACTAATGAAAGCTAATTAAGCATTCACTTTCTAAGCTCACTGTTTGTTTATTTAAATGTCCTTTTATTATGCCATCCCTCTGCTCTGTGCATATATTTTTGTTTCTTCAGATATTTTGTCATACCATGCCTGATGAAGGGACCTGAGCTGTCTCAAAAGCTTGCTTTGTAACATCACTTTATTTTAGTTAGCCATTATTTTAGTTCGCCATTAAAAGGTATCGCAATATTATAATTTTGTTCCTCTCACTGCGAACATTCAATAATACTAGAAAGCGGAAGACGCAGCTTCGTTTACTAGCAGACTTCCAAAGAGGGCATCATAAAATTGTACTTGTCCCTATTATGTATAGCCCTCTTCACATGAACAGAGCCATGAAATAAATGGCGATCTAATAAAAAATGATGATGATGAAGATGAACACTTGATGCTGTATGACTAACCTCAGAATGCAGGCATTTCCTGTTTTGGAGACATTGCTTTAGGTTTCCTGTCTTGACGCTTGATATCTTCCTTGGTTTACCAGTATGTTTGCCTTTAACAACCGTCCCATGTTGTTTGTATTTGGTCCAGATTTTAGACAGCTGACTGAACAACATCTTTTGCAACATTGCGTGATGATTTAACCTCTTTTAAGAGTTTTGTAATCGTCTCTTTTGTTTCAATTGACATCTCTCGTGTTGGAGCTATGATTCATGTCAGTCTACTTGGTGCAAAAGCTCTCCAAGGTGTGATCACTCCTTTTTAGATGCAGACTAATGAGCAGATCTTATTGATGCAGGTGTTAGTTTTGGGAATGAATATTAACAGGGTGATTCCATTATTTTTACCTCAAAATTGAGTGATTCCATAATGTTTCCCCCTGTTTGGTATTGAAAAGTAACAGTTACTGGCTAGCACATTGTTTTTATGTTGGTTTTTTTTAGTGTTTCTTAAAGCCAGAAAGTTAACATCTGAAATGACTTTAGTTTTGTGCCATGTCTGTGATCTGCTTTTTTAAACAAAAGTAAACTGAATGAACATCCTGAGAGTCAGGTGAGTCCATAATTTTTGCCAGGGGTTGTATTCTTAGGATTGCTATACAGATTAGATGAAAGATGTCTGAATTCGCTGATTTAGGTAGGACAAGCCAATTATAAATAAAATGTAAAGCCCAGCTTACAATGAATCCTCATTCAATATGGAGCTTTGGCAACAGCTTTGCCATAACCATTGTAGTCCAAAAGATAAAGGGTAGAAGACCAGCTTTGATTTACGAAATTTTCTTTTATTAATTCTAATTCACAAAATGCATCATAAAGCAAACCGTGAACATATGGATAGCATTTTCAATGCGTTTTTCAGGTGTACTCTGCACACTTGTGCTGAGTACACCTGAAACACATTAAAAACGCTATCGATACGTTCACTGTGAGTGAACTGGAATAAATAAAGATAATGTATGTCAAAGCTGGATTTCTACAGTTTTTCTCTTGGATTACAAGTCAACTATGTAAAGCATTTAGAAGAAATCCTGACTGTTTCCAGGTGGCAGATGTTGAGACAAAGAAGAATCAGGTTGGTTTTCCTGATGCCCAGTGCTTTGTTTCTATGGAAGGTAAGGTAATGCCTTATTTCCCTCTCTATTTATACCAGGTTCATTCTTGGCTTTGAGCAACCACATCTGTGGGAGTTAGGAGATTGGCGTTAGGCCACACAAGAATTCAACCTACAGCTATCTAAGGTGTATGGTCAGCCTTAGATATAGAAAAATTAGTCCTCGTGTTTTCAGTCTCTGCTAGTCCTTCTACTCCAGAATAGATGGCGCACACATGGGTCGGGAATTTCCTTGTACATTAGTGAAACAATTTGTCTAATTCGGACAAAGTATAGGGCGGAGTAGTGTCAGGCAATGCCTCAAATAAGAAAAATGTAAGACATTTATAAATTAACTGTATACAAAGTAATTCATGGGATAAGTGGACTTGTTTCTTTTACCACAATGGTGTTGTTTCAAAAATGTATACAATTGCCAATTAATAGCTCATTAATTTAAGGTGTAAAATTCCTCGCACAGTTAAGGTTTGATATTGTCTGATTCATAGTGGGGTTATAAAAATATAAAGTACAACTTTTTTCTAAAAACTAATTTTCATTCTGGAACCTCCGTATAGTTATGTAGGCTCTGGAGAATTATCGTATTTTCCAGTGTATAAGATGACTGGGCGTATAAGACGAACCAAAACTTTTCCAGTTTAAAATATAGAGTTTGGGATATACCGTATATAATCGAGTATAAGCCGAGGCCCCTATTTTACTACAACAACATGGGAAACCTTATTGACTCGAGTATAAGCCTAGTATGGGAAATGCAGCAGCTACTGGAAATTTTCAAAAATAAAAATAGGTCCTAATAAAATGTAATATGCCCATCCTTGTCCCCTCTTGTAGTAATGTGCCCCTTCCTTGGGCCCTCTAGTAATGTGACCATTCTTTAGTAATGTCCCCTGAAGTAATGTGCCCTTTCTTTAGTAATGTCCCCTGCAGTAATGTACCCATTGTTTATTAATGTAGGAACTGGTCCCCTTTTTGTCCCGTATTATGCCATGGTTTAGACACATTAAAAATTATTCTCACCTGTCAAATACTAATGATTGTCAAGTAAACATATAGTGGAGGGTGTGTGTGATTATAGGTATGACGGTATAGTGTCAAATGAGATTCAAAAATATAAACGTACAGCAGTAATGCTAGAAACTGAGTACAATATAACAGAACATTGTCAGACTGTATAAAGTCAAAATGCTTGTAAATACAAAGACACAGTGTGTGTCACATGCATATACTACTGGTGTAGCGGAGTATTGTCTGTCATAAATATGGAAAATATTGGTTCAGTAATTACAGTGAAAAAGGGTAACATGGGACATACAGCTATGATATAATGAAAAAGCATCAAGCCTCTGTTGCCTCAGTATAGCATAGTATATGATGTACCATATAACCCAGAGTAAGAGCTGCAAGAGATGAAATGGCTGCTAAATAAATCATGTATAAAAGGGGAAAGAAGTTACCTGGACGGAGAGGAACAACAGGTCAGTCCAACAACAGGTTCTCATGAATATGAGTAATACTAGACAATATTGACTTTTCAATTGTTTCACCAGTCCTTTCACATGAAACCCAAACATCGTGGACAAAACCTTTTTTATAAATGACAACCCATTTACCATTCTTGCCACACAAATCTGTGAGCAGCATTATTGATCAGTGAATTCAATCAAACAAATGGTTATATATTTCCTCGAGTTAAAAGGAAGCTGGCAAATCATGTATCAGCCACTGACTGTATTATTCCAGCCAGAGATGTTTGATATTGAAACGCTATGGGCGATTCAGGATAAAACATACTTTAATATCCGAGCCGCACGGCAGACTAGACGGACAAATAGTACAGACTGGATGGCTGGCACCTGCAGAACGGCAGGTACAGACAAAACGTCTGTTACAGACTGAACAGCTAGTACAGGTGTACACAGGACTGGTACTGGTTCAGGATCTCTGGTTTGGGTTCACAGGACAGGAACTGGTTTTTGGAATAGGTTCGGGTACATAGGACAAGTACTAGACAACAGGGACCTGACCATTAGCAAATGTACATTCAAGCTAAAATTACACATTGCTCAGGCACCTCCCTAAGGGGGAGGATGCCTCAAGTACCCAGTACCTCTCAGCCATAGGCTGTAATATTACAATAACACAGGGGTTAAACTCTTATTGTAATATTAGAAAGTCTCAAGATGCAGATGCTCCATGTGCACTGCTACCAGACACTATTACAGCAGAAGATTGACAAGCAATAGCTGGACTGGAAAACTAATTTCCCGTGCTGATTCTATTTACACTTTTATTAAAGAAGATTTCACTCATTTCAGAATGGCGGCTAATGTCCACGCTGAACAGCTGGCTTTATGCTAGACAGGGAAAATTACTTGCCAGTGAAAGATGTTTGCTTCCATTCTAACATTACATGTGCCTTCATTTGCATGAAGGTGAATAATTATCACTGAGACTTAGAAGATTCCATTGAGGGTAAAGGGTTGGAAAATCTGTCTTTTCACACAAGAACTGTCCTGTGCTGCAGGGGAGATTATTGTATCGACATCTTAACAGAAAAGGCTAATGCTTTCACCAGTGCTATCTTGCAAACATCTCTAATTATTTTGCAATTTGGATGATTTTTTACACGGCACAAGTATAAGTTGGATTATGATATATATTTTAATTTAAAAATTTGATTTCACTTTTTAAGACTAGATTTTTTTTTCTCAAAATTACACACTATAAATTTTATACAGCATTTATTTCACATCAATATGATGCAACTACTATTTCATTATAAAACACATTTGTTGGACAACTAAGCTGTTCTGCATATTGTTCATATTCTCACGAAACATTTTTAGTTATACTGCTATTTTTAGATTTACTAATTCCTGGGCTTATAGCAAATATGAGCTCAAAATAAAATAAGAACATAGTAGCGAGAGTTGGTGTGAATTGATTTGCACATCCAAGGTCATTAGTCATGACACTGGTCTGTGGCCACTGGACAGGAAGAGAATCATTTCTAACTGGGAGACATCCGTGTCCCCTCTTTTGATTAGCCAGCCTGGCACATCATCTTTACACCATGAAGCACATCTGATATTGTGCCAGGCCAGCTAATCAAAAGAAAAGTTGCGGATGTGGTGAGGTAAGAGGCAGTTCTCTCATCCAGCAGCTTCAGATCACTGTCTCAGCTTATGGACTGTGTCGTGAGAACCAATCCACACAAACTCTAATGGAAGCCAATACTTAATGACCAGTGCATATCGTTTTGGTCAACAACTCACTGGGTCCCTTACAGACATCTTCTCTTCCAATCACTTAAAGGTGTTAGCCTGGGGAAATTATTTTGTGGCACATACTAAAGTGTAAGGACTGCAGGTTCTCCTGCACTTCTTAGTGCAGCCTTCCCCACAGATTAACCAACTTTACTGTTCTCAAAATGGCTGCCCTGCTAGTAGAGGATCATGTGACCAGGCCTGTCCATGAACTTCTTCCACTTGAAAAACACTTCACATTGGTATGCAGGGTACTCAGTTGGAGGAGAATGATTTCTATCAACTTAGTTTTCCCCAGTCCATTTCTTGAAGATGATAATGCTTACTGGACCATTGCCATTTTTATTTAATAGTATGTATATCATTCAATAAAACAAATTGGTGAGGGTCCAATTTCTGAGACTTTTTGCGATTCCAGAAAATAAGTGACTAAGACATATTTGGCTTTATTATTTCTGCACAGCATTGTTCTCAGGCATATAGGGTTGTATTGATTTATATTCTTTGCACAGGTAGTGGTCTACACTTCAACTGTGTAGTGGAAAAGGTAAACTAAAGCTATAGCTTCTTCATTCTGAAGATCGGTATAGTCATTAGCAGTCAGAACCATACTAGATTTTAAAAGGAAGAGGCTACTTACCATAGTTGAGTGTTAGAAGAATGTATGCCACAGTAATTTGCTTGCCAAAAGAGTTCTTAAGATTCGAATTGTAGGAGTATGGGCTGGCATGGACAGGTTAAATTCTCACAGTTGCCAAAAGTTTGATGCAGGTTTTGTCTTGCTCTAATGGCCACATATTACCGTATACTAGAGATGCTCAGTAGGATCAAGATCTGGGAACTGCAAAGGCAAAAGAAACTAGGAAAAGCCATATGCCGATGCAATACGCTTCTGCCGCGCCCGCGGGGTCTTGGGGGTCACTCATCACCAGGCCGGTGTAGGAAAGGGGTTTGGGGATGTCACAGTGACTTGGCCCGGTTCTGTGACCCCGGCGGTGTCATTAAAGATGGTGGGATTGGGGATGTAGAGTATGTCTTAGTGACGCCACCTATGGTGTGCGGCTATCATGGAGCCACAGCTGCAGGATTTTTGCTCTCTGGGATGGATTATAACTCAGCTCAGATGGTACAGCTCTCCACAGGCAGAGCTCAGGCCCCAGGGAGGATGTTTGAAGTAGTAGTCCACTCTAATAAGGGAGCGCGGGAAGGATTAGCTGACACAGCGGTTGCAGTTTAAGTTTTTACTCACTGAGCTGCTCCTGCCTTTGGACCGCCAGACTCCGCTGTCATGGATTCCAGCCGATCACGGATAGTTTGAAGGCCAGAACCAGGGAGGATGTTGGGAGTAGTAGTCCACTCTAATAAGGGAAGGACTAGACACAGCGGTTGCAGTTTAAGTTCTTTACTCACTGAGTTGCTCCAGCCTTTGGACCACCGGACTCCGCTGTGATGGGCTCCAGCCGATCCCGGATACTTCGCTGGCCAGGACTTGTGTTTCTGTCAGTGAGTCCTTCCTCCCTGTGCTGTGTTGTGTGAGTCCCTGCGGCTTGAAGCTAAACAGGGACCCGAATCCTGGGAATGGTTCTTTTCCCATCCCAGGCAGGCAGCGCGAGTCCGTTGCTGGTGCCGCCCGTGGGTTACGACTCCTGGCTCTATATGCTGCTTTGCCCCGGCATCTGTGTGTGGGCTAGAAGACTTGAAATCCTCTGCCTGGTGAATTCTGTTGGCGGGACTTGAAGTGCCCACCAGCCTAGGGCTCCACACCCTGCCGTGTGTGCACTCGGTCCTCAGGAAGCTATGGCGCAGCTCTCCCCTCAGCGACCGTGTCTCCTGCGTCTCACTTGGTTCCCGGTGGTTTCTCAACTGTATTAGTGTGTGTGTGTGTGTGTGTGTGTGTGTGTGTTACCTTGCTCCCTCAGTCAGTCGCTCCACCCCCCGGGTTCCTGAGCTAGTGGATGGGAGGCCCCAGATGATGTGGTTACCATCCTAAATGACCCTACCTTAACCCAGTTATAGGGCAACTAGCTATGTGTGTTGGTGGATTGTGGTTTACCGGCAATGAGCTCCTCCTTGCCCGAGGTGAATACTGCACCTCTGGTGAGGTGCAGTACCCTGAGGCGACTGAAGCCTCAGGAGCGCCACACTTCTTCTGAATGTGCCTTTCAGCCATGAGGCAAACATATGACATGATAATGCACAATGTGGCAACAATGGTTCGATAACTCCCTAATGTCTATATGTCTATACATGTGTATTGGAGGACCCTAATTGTGCAAATAAAATATTCCTTAGGCCCCTTTCAGACGTCCGTGTTTAAACAGGTGCAAGTCACATGTACCAGTATAGTCATCAGTGTGACATCTGTATGCCATACGTGTGACGTCCGTATTTGCGTACGTGTGACATTCGTGTGACTGGTACCGGTAAAAAATACATGATACTGAAATTCATGTTTTTTTAATGTGTAAAAGATGGACAAAGCGTGAAAAATTATATATGTATGTATGTATGTATGTATGTATATATGTATGTATATATATATATATATATATATATATATATATATATATATATATATATATATATATATATATATATATATATATATATATATATATATGATAGATACATAGATGGAACAGATAAAATAGAGAGATAAAAAGAAAATATCAAAGAATAGAACAGATAGAATAGCACAATGGATATAGAGAGCTAGCTTGGCCAGCTGTTTTACAGCATTTTGATTTTTTAATTTAAAAAAAATGACAAGCGGTCCCCCCAAATTTTCATATCCAGCACAGGAATAGCAGCTGCGGCCTGCAACCCTTAGCTCTCCGTTGTACCATGGCTGGTTATTAAAAATAGAGGGGATGTCACGCTTAATTTTTAATTTTTTTTTTCTAGCAGACATCCCTATTACTAATCCAGTAGTTAAAAGGAAAATAAAGAAGTTTATTTGAACAAATAAAACAGACTCCAGCCCTCGTACACCAATTTATTTGTTTAAAAAAATAAAGACAAGACACCCTCTCTTCCAATTTATTTCACTGTCAAAACCCTAATCCTTGTCCGCCATAATCCCATTAGGGGGGGTCCCAGGCCATCCCATACTGCTGGCACATTCACTGGACAACCGAAGTTCTCCATTGGTTGAGAGCAGCCCCTGCAGACACACACACACACACACACACACACACACACACACACACACACTGATATGTATGCTTCCCTGCCGTGACCTGGACCCCATAAGGTCACTGCAGGGGTGCCCTTATAAGTGTGTGTGCGGGAGCCGCAGTGACCTCACGCATTAAAAGGAACCTGTCACCAGATTTTTCCCTATAAAACGAGAAGAATCACCTTCTGCAGCTCCTAGGCTGCATTCTAGGAAGTTCACCTTGGCCTTGACTCCCCTTTTAGACCCTAAAAATAACTTTATAAAACTTGGCCCTTCGGTATGCTAATTACCTTTGTGGGCCACAGGGGCTGGCTCATTTTCTGCTCCATTTCCCCCCTTCTGGCTCTGATTGCCGGCCTCCTTCCTTGATTGACGGGATGACGCCCTCTGTCATCCTCCTCGTCGCATTTTCAAATCTCGCGCTTTAGGTCTGCTCGCGCAGGCCCTGTTCACTCTGCCATATCTCGGGCAGAGCGCCGGTGAGCTAAATGCGCAGGCGCGAGATTATGGGTGGGTACTAGGATGACGCTAGTTAGGTGTTTGCTGTGCATGACCTCACCTTAACTTCCGTTCCATCGCCGGCCTCATGGTCCTTGTAGTTCGCTGGTACAGGATGTGTATCGGGTAACCATTGCGACCGATGCTGGAACGTCCGCTGCCAGAGTGCTGCCGTCATAGGCAGGAGCCGCTTGCCTCTGATTAGTCAGCACGCTGCCTTTGAGTAGCGGCTGACAGCGGAAGTTCCTCTCTCGTCGCGATGGTTACCCGATACACATCCTGTACCGGCGAACTACAAGAACCGTGAGGCCAGCGATGGAATGTAAGGTGAGCATAATATGTGTGTGTGCGTGCATGTTTGTGCGTGTTTGTGTGGACTGTAAGAGCGAGTCAGAGCGCGGTGGATGTATGGATCGGAAATGTGTGTGGTGAGTATTTTGCTCGTATGGCAAAGTTTGCTCATAAAGTGAGCTACAAATTTACAGCAAGCTTTGCTCATTAAGCGGAATACTCGTTAACCGAGGTTCCACTGTATACTATATGTTTTCAGGTATTTTTATATAGTGATTTTTTTATACATCTCCAGTGGCACTAAGGGATACATCGGGACCAGAAGCTCTGAGCAGTGCAGTCCCAGCCACTGGCTTTGGTGGCTGTGACTAATAGTGTTGTACAGTCTTGCAGTATGGGTGTGTGTACTCTCAGCTAAAGTAATCAGTTTCATACCTTGGGCCATTGAACAGTACCACACTCAAGAAGCGCTCCAAGTTTACTGTTGAAAGTTGCCAGATACTATTACTATTATTATTATTATTATTATTATTATAGCGCCATTAATTCCATGGCGCTTTACAAATGAAAAAGGGTATACATAAAAACTAGTACAACAATCATTAACAGTACAAAACAAACTGGTACAGGAGGAGAGAGGACCCTGCCCACGAGGGCTCACAGTCTACAGTGAATGGGTGAGGGTACAATAGGTGAGGACAGAGCTGGTTGCGCAGTGGTATACTGGACTGAGGGTTATTGTAGGTTGTAGGCTTGTCGGAAGAGGTAGGTCTTCAGGTTCCTCTTGAAGCTTTTCAAGGTAGGAGAGAGTCTGATATGCTGGGGAAAAGTGTTCCAGAGTATGGGGGAGGCATGGGAGAAATCTTGTATGCGATTGTGGGAAGAGGAGATAAGAGAGGAGTAGATAAGGAGATCTTGTGAGGATCTGAGGTTGTGTGCAGGTAGGTACCGGGAGACTAGGTCACAGATGTAAGGAGGAGACAGGTTGTGGATGGCTTTGTAGGTCATGGTTAATGTTTTGAACTGAAGTCTTTGGGCGATGGGAAGCCAGTGAAGGGATTGGTAGAGTGGCTGGTGAATAGCGAGGGGAGAGGTGGATTAAGCGGGCTGCAGAGTTCATGATAGATTGGAGGGGTGCAAGAGTGTCGGAAGGGAGGCCAAAGAGCAGGAGGTTGCAGTAGTCAAGGCGGAAGATGATGAGAGCATGTACTACTGTTTTTGCTGATTCTTGGTTAAGAAAAGCACGGATCCGGGAGATATTTTTGAGTTGCAGTCGGCATGAGGTGAAGAGGGCTTGGATGTGCGGCTTGAAGGATAGAGCAGAGTCGTGGGTTACTCCAAGGCAACGAGCTTGTGAGATTGGGGAGAGTGAGCAGCCATCAACTTTGATGGATAGGTTTGGTGGAGGAGTTGAATGAGGAGGAGGAAAGACAATGAATTCTGTTTTGTCCATGTTAAGCTTTAGGAATCGCGCAGAGAAGAAGGATGAAATAGCAGACATACATTGTGGGATTTTGGTTAGTAAGGAGGTAATGTCAGGTCCAGAGAGGTAGATCTGCGTATCATCGGCATAGAGATGATACTGAAAGCCGTGGTACTCTATGAGCTGTCCCAGGCCAAAGGTGTAGATAGAGAACAGCAGGGGTCTGAGAACTGAACCTAGGGGGACACCAATGGATAGAGGATGGGATGAGGAGGTGGTATGAGAGTGAGAGATGCTGAAAGTTTGGTTGGTTAGGTATGAAGAGATTCAAGATAGGGCCAAGTCTGAGATGCAAATGTGATGCCCTGGACAAACCAGGGGTCACAGGTATTGACATTACCACACCCTACACCCCGGTTAGGTACATCAAAGCTAGACCAGAAATCCTTGTTGCCTTCCTCCAGGGGCTGATGTCCACACCAGGGGGTGGAGCCAGGCGGTTGGTCTCCACCCACCAAGGAGTTCACAGTCCTGGAGGCGGGAAAACCAGGCAATTGAGTTGAGAGGAGTTGAGTTTTGGAGTTAAAAGTGGAAGGAGGGAAAGTAGTGAAGGAGGAAAGTGACAGCTTTAGAGAGCCTGAAGTTGGTCCGGGTGTGTGCCCGGGACAAAGACAGCAAGGTTAGCAGATGGCGGTGACAGTCTTCAGGAGCGGCCTATCGGAGTTACCGTAAGGACCGTGGACGGGTGGTTCCCGGCGGTACCGGACCGGTACACAAGGAGAAGCCAGCACCATTGGCAGGGGCCTTTCGGATCCCGGCAAGGCTAGGAGTCGCCGTGAATTTGCCAAATCCATCAGTGAAGGGGACCTCCGGGTCTCCAAACAACTAAGTCCCGATTGAAGGCAACAGTCCAACCGTATGAGAGAGACACCGCCACCGCCAAGGCACCAGTTTCTCAGGGCCACCGCCTGCGGGCAAAGAGGGGCTCCTCCGGCCCATATCCAAGTCGGGGAGCGGGTTACCGGTGGGAATCCATCGCTACCATCATTGAACTTAGGTGCAGGGAAAGAGACAGTCACCGTTAACTACCGGGGAAAAGCAACAGCAGCCGTCCGTGGGAACAGTCTTTCCAGCCATGTGTTTTACCGAGAACTGTGTCACCGTCTCAGGCTGAGTGAGTACCACCGTGCCGTGAGGCACAGCGCTGCCCCCGTGACCCTGCACCTCCCCAAGCCCCGCATCTGGCCTGCCATCTCTCATCCTCCACCCCATCACTGGGCCCCGGGACAACCAACCCCTACCCACGGAGGGGGGAACTAACAACTCTGCTGCTCCCTGTCACCGCTCCCGGGATCCCCATACAGAGCAGCGGTGGTGTTACCAAAAATCACCACAACCGTGGGTGGCGTCACGGACAATAAATGCCCAAAAATCAATCCCCTTTTCACTCATGGGCGAGGAGCGCCGCTCGAGTCCCCGGGATCCGGCCCATCGCTCGAGCCACCGAGCAGCAGCGGCCGCAGCAGAAGCGGCAGCCGGACCCGAGCAGTGGGAGAGAGCAGCGTCCCCTCCTCCGCCCGCGACACAAAGAGAGGAGAGAATCTGTAATAGGAGGGAGTGGTGTACTGTGTCGAAGGCAGAGGACAGGTCCAGGAGGAGGAGGAGGACAGAGTAGTATCGCTTGGCTTTCACCGTTAGCAGGTCATTGGTGACTTTAGTTAAGGCCACGTCACACTAAGCAACATCGCTAGCAACATCGCTGCTAAGGAACAACATTTGTAACGTAGCAGCGATGTTGCTAGCGATGTTGCTGTGTGTGACATCCAGCAACAACCTGGCCCCTGCTGTGAGGTCGTTGGTTGTTGCTGAATGTCCTGGGCCATTTTTTAGTTGTTGCTCTCCCGCTGTGAAGCACACATCGCTGTGTGTGACAGCGACAGAGCAACAACTAAATGTGCAGGCAGCAGGAGCCAGATTCTGCGGACGCTGGTAACCACGGTAAACATTGGGTAACCAAGAAGCCCTTACCTTGGTTACCCGATATTTACCTTCGTTACGAGCGTCCGCCACTCTCACACTACCAGTGCCAGCTCCCTGCTCTCTGCACACGTAGCCACAGAACACATCGGGTAATTAACCCGATATGTACTCTGGCTAGGAGTGCAGGGAGCCAGCGCTAAGTGGTGTGCGCTGGTAACCAAGGTAAATATCGGGTTGGTTACTCGATATTTACCTTAGTTACCAAGCGCAGCATCGCTTCCACGCGACGCTGCTGGCTGGGGGCTGGTCACTGGTTGCTGGTGAGATCTGCCTGTGTGACAGCTCACCAGCAACCCATGTAGCGATGCTCCCTGGTGATCCCTGCCAGGTCAGGTTGCTGGTGGGATCGCTGGAGCGTCGCTTAGTGTGACATCTCACCAGCGACCTCCTAGCAACTTACCAGCAATCCCTATCAGGTTGTATCGTTGTTGGGATCGCTGGTAAGTTGTTTAGTGTGACTGGGCCTTTAGATATAGTTCTAATTGTCTGGATCACACACCCTGACTTTCAGCCACTGTTTTCAAGTAGATTTTCCTGTTTCTGAACTCACCTTGTTTGACAGTTCTCTTGTCTATTGTTTTTGCACCTTCTCTGCCCTCCTGGTTGTAACCCGGCTACCTGACTATTCCTGTGAACCAGTCCACTGAACAGTTTTCTACCCCCTTGTCCCTGTGTAAGACCAGATCCAAATGGTTGTCAAAGGTGAAGGCCAGAGCAATTATTCGGATCTGGTAAATGGAATGACTAGTGTAAGTCTGTTTATAGTAGCCATTTTTAGATCTCCCAGGTGACTATTAACAGTTTTGGTGTCTTCCCAGGGACGGACATATCATTGGTGCAACCTGTGCGGCCGCACAGGGGCCCAAGAGGTTAGTGGGCCCATTTCAACCTCCATAGCAGGTTCAATTTTGTAAATTTATGAGCACTTGGGCTGCAAAGGGCACCTATGGTGTCTTCTTATTGCTGTAAGTTATATTAAGTAAAGAGTGTAATGTATCACTACAAGTACCGGAATGTGCCATTTTTGTCCTGGTGTGCTTTGGCTTTTATGTGATATATTTAGCCTCAAAGTGCTTTTTGTAAGTGGATTAAATTGTATTTGATTATTGATGGGCAGCCAGTACAGTGATGAACTGAGGGTAGATACATCAGTGTAGCAATTGAACAGTAAGATGATTCTGGCAGCTGCATTCAGAATTTATGGGACAGAGGAAAGTTTAGTGAAAGGAAAACCAATTAATAGTGAGTTACAGTAAGCAAGATGAAAATGAATCAAAGGAACGATAAGAGTTTTGCTGTTTCCACAGGAAAAAAGGGCAGATTCTTGAGATGCTTTTGAGGTGTACAGGGTATGAGCATATAAATGATTAATTACAGTGAGTGATGGAAAGATCAACTCAATCGTAACCTCAAAACAGTGGTATATTACCACACGCCCTATGTTCTGCTGCTACATCACAGCATAACACCAGTAAATTGTGTCACATTGTTACTTTTAGAGTACTGTAACAAGCAAGTCACAAAAAGTTAGACCTCTGTTGGATTTCATGCTTGTCGCACTACCGTAATGTTGAAATGGCACACAGTGTTGGCTATTCCATTTGTGCCATGGTAAAAAGTCGCCATCTAGCCCCAGCCAGGGCCATATTCGCCATTAGGCACCAGAAATTCAGTGCTTATTGCAGTAGGTCGCGTGGGACAGCAGCAGAATGGAAAAAAAATGGAAAAAAAAAATGTCTTTTTCTTTAACACACCATCCCCCACCAGATCAAATAGTAAATACAAACAGGATGAAATATGTATGAAGTAGAAAGTCTTAACTACTGTCTCCTAAGCCGCATACTTTTTTAAACTACTCTAAATATTTAATAGTGCTACTGTCAGAGTCTAATCATTACTGTGGTTCCTGTATGGTCCACCATCTTATAATAGCTCGTAACAACAATAATTACTGTCATTTCTTTATAGGTTCATCTGATGCAACTTTATATGCCAGGCAATGACTTGATATTGAATTTGAGTGCTATACTAATCTTGTTGCTGTATTCATGTACTGATGGTGGTTCTGATGCTGTATTCATGTACGTATGATGAATGTTAATGTACTCATGTACTAATGATGGTTCTGGTGATATATGCATTTTTTTCATGGTGGTTCTCATCCTGTAGTAATGTAGATATCCTAAATTTGTCAGACTAGAAAATAGATCCTCATAGAACCAGTGTGCTGACTGCTGCACACATGGACAACACAAAGACTAAAAATACATCTTCTGAACAATGCTATGTTTGTCAGTCAAAAAAGTAATTGACTTACATTTCATTCACACATCCCATTTTTTCTACAAACAGACAGATTGATGTGATCAGGCTTTGATCGCAATGTGGTCCAACTGTCATCCATTGTCTTGATGTGGAGAAATAAAAAAAAAGCAAACTTTCTCCACCCTCTGCATTCCGTAAGTCTGTGAAAATTGGACCAAACTTGGATGTTATCTGAGTGTGATCTGATTTTTTTTTTTTTCACGGACCCATTAACTCAAATTGGTGATTTTGATCTGACCCATGGATCAAACTGCGGACCTCTCAGAAAAATCATGGACATATGAATGACCTCATAGAATATCACAGGTATGAGTGCTATTTGTGAAAAACAGGAATATTACTTGTATGCAAAAATTGGATGTTTAAGCTAGTTAAGGACTCATTCAAATATTTTAGATAACTGTAGGCTGAATGATGGTTCAGTCTTCAGCTATCTCACCATCTCTCCCATACACTGGATTGTTCATTCTGCCAAATGCTGTGCTCTCTGAGAGTCGCTGCCACACATCTTTGTCAATGGCTTACCTTAAAATGATCTGCAGTCCCAAATCTGACATGCCTAATCTTTACCTCTCCTGAAAATAATCTGTCCCATACACATAAAATAGTGGGTTGAACCCATAGATAACTAATTTGTATGGGAGTCTTAATTAGTATCTAAAGGGTATGCATACTTTTAGTCTGACTTACTAGTAGAGGTAGAGTACCGTTAAAAGTGCTCAGGCCAGCATGAACTCCAAAAATGGCCGTGGCACCAGTCTAAGGTAGGTTATCAAATACGGGAAACAAAGGCTGAGAATTTACTTTAAACTGGAGTATGCCTCTATTGAACAGAAACTTGGAATCTAATTCAGCATCTTTATGAAGCGTGACACTATTTAAAAAAAAAAATGTCATACATTTTGGGTTCTTTGAGTGACACAAACTAAAATCTATGCCATCTGTTCCTATCTTTATATCCTGATTGCATTGCGGGTCATGGCATCCTAGTCGTTAACAAGCTAGGGTGCAGACACATGACTTCCATGAAGTCATTGACTAATGCTTGCTTAAGGCCTAGCAATGACCAATCAAATTAAGGAAAAGCACAAAATATATAATAATGTAGAAAAAATGCCTTTCATCTTGGATTATATGCATTTGGTTTACAACTATTTCTCCCACAAACATGCACACTCAGGTCAACCAAGTGTGCATGTTCTTTCTATAGGCAAAGCAGAATAAATACCTCATTCAAATAGACTACAGTCAGCTAAATGATGCTTCAGCAAACTGTTAGGCTAAGGCCTCGGTTCCACTTGCGTTTTGCACAGGCGAGTGCAATCCGATAAAATATCGGATTGCACTTGCACCAGTGCAAAATTATGGGGCAGTGTCCATCTGCGATTGATTTCTCATGCGATATAGGCATAAGAAATTAATCACAGCATACTGCATTTTGCAGTGAGTCTCGGCTATGCATCCCCATACAAGTGTATGGGAGCGTGTGAAACATCGCACTGCACTCGCATGTCATCCTATCGCAGTGCAATGTACGCAGAAACAGGCCGTGTAGGAGAGGGAGAAAGTGTTCCCTCCCTCTTTTCTGCAGCTGTGATCCGATCACAGTGGCATGACCCCTGGCTCACACTCGCAGCAGAGGGTCATCATTAGCATATCACTTCCGATACTCTCACATCATAAGCTATGCGCAAATGGAACTGAGACAAACACCCATCTTAAGGCCACGTCACACTAAGCAACATCGCTAGCAACATCGCTGCTAAGGAACAACTTTTGTGACGCAGCAGCGATGTTGCTAGTGATGTTGCTGTGTGTGACATCCAGCAACAACCTGGCCCCTGCTGTGAGGTCGTTGGTTGTTGCTGAATGTCCTGGACAATTTTTTAGTTGTTGTTCTCCCGCTGTGAAGCACACATCGCTGTGTGTGACAGCGACAGAGCAACAACTAAATGTGCAGGCAGCAGGAGCCGGCTGCTGCAGACGCTGGTAACCACGGTAAACATCAGGTAACCAAGAAGCCCTTCCCTTGGTTAGCCGATATTTACCTTCGTTACCAGCGTCCGCCGCTCTCAGTTGTCAGTGCCGGCTCTCTGCACACGTAGCCACCGTACACATCGGTACTTCCTACCTGTGCCTCTGATGAAGCAGCCGGCCTGACCGCCACAGGCTGCGAAACGCACGTCTGGGAGCTTTTTCCACCGCCTCACACATCGGTAATGCCTTGACTATTCTCTAATAATTTTCTATAATGTTGCCTTTTTGCTATTAATACCTCTGATACTTTTCTTCTGTCTTTTGGCCCTTGGGTCATCCCTCTTCATAGACTCTTTCAGACCTTGTATAGGTGACAATATTTGGATCATATTTACCTTATTTGCTAAACCCCTGTTGGTATTATATGATTGATATTATATTGATCCAGACTTATGGGTATTCTATCACCCCTACAATCTCATTAAGATGGTATTATTGTTTCTCTATCGCTTTCATTGGGGGACACAGGACCATGGGTGTATGCTGCTGTGACTAGGAGGCTGACACTAAGTGAACATAAAAAGAGTTAGCTCCTCCCTGGCAGTGTACACCCCGAGCCGGAGGCGGAACTATGCCAGTTTTTTGCTTAGTGCCGTAGGAGGCTGATGTGGGCCCATATCTCTGTGGGCCAACCTCAGCCTAGGCTATTCCTTTTTTTTTCGTTTTTTCATCCTATACGGCGCCGCTCAGCGTTCTCATCTTTTTTACATTTTTTATCTCTTCTGTAGGGTTAAAGGCCCTGCATCAGAGAGTACCCTCGCCTGTATCGTTCCCAGGGTTCCTTGAGGCTCGAGACGCCAGCCCCTATTCCCCTCCGGTCCCATGGTACAACTCCAGGGGCTGCTTGGGGTCCCACACGTTTATGGTTTATGGGCTCACTCCCCATCGACCCCTATGGTACCATCCCAAGGGGTGTTTCGGGTGGAGATGACGAGGATGCTCTGCACTGAAGGATCATCGCAAGCGCAGGAGCGCTCACAGCACCAGGCTTCCCCCAGCGTTCTTCCCTGATTCACTGGGCCCAGGCAAAGGATCACACACTGCAGCGCAGGAGCGCTCTGCAGTCTCCTCCACAGCTCCCAGCAGCCCTCCCCTGGAACTTGCCAGCAGCAGCCTACACTCACCGGGGGCCACAGCAGCCAGGATGGGACCCGGGCATCTGGACACCGCGCAGGGACGCAGGTAAGCTCTGCTTCGCGCGCAGCGCTGCGCTCCCGGCGGCCGCCGCTCACAAATTTAGTCCCCGGCTTCGGGCTTACCTTAGGCCGGAGCGCTCTGCCCCCCGTTTGCGCGCGCGTCTTCCTGGCCCACCCCCCGCCTGTTCTGCCCAGCAACAGTCAGAGCTCATCCCTAGCACGCCCTCTCAGTAAAAAAAAAAAAAGGCAAAAGCCCGCGTTTTTCTGCAAACGGCCCACCTCAGCACAGTCAGGCCACTGTGCAGCAGCATCTATTTTCCGGTGGCTGTCCCCACTACTCTGAGCCTCTGCTGACCCAGGGAGGACACAGGCCTGGGTGAGTGCTGTTTCTGATTAGGACCAGCAACTGTTCTTACACTTTTTTCTTCTCACTTTTTTCCTTCCTATCTCCTGTCTCCTCCCTAGTGGCTCTAGTAGGAGCCTCCTGAGCAGCCATGCCTAACTCTAAGCCTTCCCGATCCAAACAGGTCCCCTTCATAATGTATTTTGCGTGCTCGTCCTGAAACGAAAAATTCTCCCAGGGCCAGGCTGCCCCCCTCTGCGCAGCTTGCGTCCCTGACCCACAGCCCACGCAGATTGCCCCAGACGCCGCCGGCACCCCCATCCCACTCGCTACTGCAGCAGTACAGGATGCACCGAGCCCCAATGCGCTCCCTCCCAGTGGCTGACTTCTCTCTCCCAGTCGGTGGATTCCCTGTCAAGGGCGTCTCTGACCATCGCGCAGGCTTTGCAGTCGCTCCCTACGCTCAGCCAGGCCCTGCAGGTCCAGCTGTCACAGGGCGACAGTACGTCTGACCCAGACCCGACTACTGGAGCGAGGAAGCGGACCCGCACGGTCTCGTCTTCCAATTCCTCCCAGAGGTCCCTCTCCCCTCCAAGGCCCGAGTGCCACTCATCTCTGAGACCGCCTGTTAATTCAGGGGAAGAGTCGGATGCAGCCTCCCTTCTGGATTCGGATCAGGCAGCCGATGTCAGGCGTATGGTGGACAGCCTGGTCGACGCGGTGAATACGACGCTGAAGCTACAGCCAGACTCTGCAACCACCCAGAGCTCACATGTATCTTTCAAACGACTTAAACGTGTTCACAGGTATTTCTGCGATCATCCGGAGTTCGCTGAGATCTTACGCAAGCACAGACAGCAACCGGACAGGACGTTCAACAACGGTAAGTCGATTGATTTACACTATCCCTTCCCCGATGATCTCAGAAAGGAATGGGCGGGCTCACCAGTGGTCGACCCTCAGGTCTCCCGCCTGGCCTCGCATACAGTTCTATCTCTGCCACAGGGAACATCGCTCCGTGATGCCACGGACCGGAACATCGAGAGATTCGCCCGCTCGGCTTTTGAGGCGGCAGGCGCGGCCCTGTCTCCGGCCTTCGCTGCCATCTCGGTAGCTAAGGCCATAGTGACCTGGGCCGACACCCTCCGCAGAGGGCTTCGCTCGCAGTCAGGCGATCCCGAGCTCGTCAACATGGCGGCACAGATTGCCCTGGCGGGTGAGTACATCATTAACGCATCTCTGCCAATTGCGCAGCACAAAAGGCCAGCAACACGGTGGCAATCCGCCGGGCGGTCTGGCTCAGAGCCTGGAATGCAGACGCAGCTTCAAAGAAATCCCTTACCGCCCTCCCGTTTGCAGGAGGCCGACTGTTTGGGGACAGGCTTGATCAGATCATCGCTGAGGCTACGGGTGGGAAGAGCACCTCCCTTCCCCAACTGAGACCAAGGCGTATGCAGCGCCGCCAGCCGACCTCAGGTTTTCGCCCTTTTCGCAGCTTCAGTTCCCCGACACAACCTAGGAGGAACAGATCCCCGCAGAGAAGCAGGAAGAACCCGTCTTTCAAAACAAATCCCTCCTGGCGTTCCAGACCACGCCAGCCTGCCAAACCAGCATCTAGATCTCAGCGATACTCCTCCAAATGATTAGTGGTCTTCGCGCGTCAGCGCAGACCAGGTGGGGGGGCGCCTTTCTCTTTTCCAACGCGTCTGGCTCCCCTTGATCACAGACGCTTGGGTCAGAGAAATCCTAGTCTCGGGTTACAAGATAGAATTTACGTCAATTCCTCCAAGTCGTTTTTTCCTTTCTCATCCTCCCGAGTCGGACGCGCGAGCTCGTCCCTTTTTTCACGCCATCGAATCTCTGCACCGCTCAGGGGTTGTGATTCCGGTTCCAGATTCGGAACAGTTCAGGGGAGTCTACTCCAACCTCTTCGTTGTCCCCAAGAAGGATGGCACTGTGCGCCCTGTTCTCGACCTCAAGATCCTCAACAGGTACGTCAGAACCCGAAGATTTCGCATGGAGTCCCTCCGATCGGTGGTTTCCTCCATGGAGGTCGGCGAATTCCTCGCCTCTCTGGACATACAGGACGCATATCTGCATATCCCGATTGCACACCAGCACCAAAAATTCCTACGCTTTGCTGTAGCACACAATCATTATCAGTTCACTGCCCTACCGTTTGGTCTTGCGTCTGCGCCTCGAGTGTTCACGAAAGTCATGGCTGCTGCCATGTCGATCCTACACTCCAGAGGTGTTTTGGTAATTCCATACCTGGACGACTTACTGATCAAAGGGTCCTCTTTCAACGACTGTCGTCTAAGTGTCCAGGTCACCATCGACACTCTATCCCGTCTCGGTTGGCTCATCAATCGGAAGAAGTCCTCGTTGACCCCGGCTCGCCGGATTACCTTCCTAGGCATGGAGTTCGATACCATCCAAAGACGCATGTTCCTTCCACAGGAAAAGATTGTCTCCCTCCGGAAGGACGTCCAGACCCTCCACCACTCCAGAGAGGTGTCCATACGATTTGGTATGAGGGCCCTCGGCCGAATGGTGGCGGCAATAGAGGCGGTTCCGTTTGCCCGCTTCCACCTTCGTCCCCTTCAGCTATCTCTGCTGCACAATTGGGACAAGTCTCTATTCCCTTGGATCGCAGGATACATTTGTCCCCGGAAGTCCGCCACTCGCTGCGCTGGTGGACCAACAGCCAAAATCTCGTCAAAGGAACGTCGTTCTTACCGGTACGGTACACTGGAAGACAGTCACCACCGATGCCAGCCTTCTGGGCTGGGGAGCGGTCGTCCATCAACACACGGCTCACGGTCAGTGGTCTTATCAGGAAAGCCGGCTCCCGATCAATGTTTTGGAGATCAGAGCAGTCCTACGAGCCCTGCAAGACTTTCAGCGCCTTCTCCAGGGGTCTCCAATCAGGATACAATCAGACAACGCCACGGCGGTGGCATACATCAATCATCAGGGCGGCACGAGGAGCCTCATGGCGATGAGAGAGGTGAAGAGGATCATACAGTGGACAGAGGCTCACCACGCCAGGATCTCCGCGGTACATATCCCCGGCGTGGAAAACTGGGCGGCCGACTACCTCAGCAGACAGGGTCTGGCGTCGGGCGAATGGTCTCTCAACAGAGAGGTTTTTGAGCAGATTTGCCACAGGTGGGGGACTCCGGATGTGGACCTGATGGCCTCACGGTTCAACAATCAAGTCCCACAGTTCATATCCCGCTACCACGACCAGCAGGTGCTAGGAGTCGACGCCCTCATTCTTCCGTGGAATCAGTTCAGACTACCGTTCATCTTTCCGCCACTGCCACTGATCCCAAGAGTCCTCAAGAAAATCAAGGCAGAGGGCATTCCGGTGATTCTCATTGCCCCAGAATGGCCCAGGCGAGCATGCTTCGCAGAACTCACACAGCTCGTCGCAGACACCCCATGGCGGCTTCCGGATCGGCCGGACCTGCTGTCTCAGGGTCCGCTCTTCCATCAAAATTCAGGGGTTCTCAATTTGACGGCATGGCTCTTGAATCCTGGCTGTTAGCCCAGTCAGGTTTTGCCCCAGGAGTGATTCAGACTATGATTAGGGCTCGAAAGCTTTCATCTTCAAAGATCTACTACCGTACCTGGAAGGCCTTTTTTCAGTGGTGCGAGGTCAACGGCAATCTCTCCCCGCTAGTTCTGTCACTACCGACGCTTCTAGCGTTCCTTCGGGCAGGGTCTCTCGCTGGCAACCATCAAGGGGCAGGTGTCGGCTTTGTCTGTTCTTTTCCAAAGAAATCTAGCATTACGTCCGCAGGTCAAGACGTTCATCCAAGGAGTCGCTCATCTGAATCCGCCCTATCCACTAGATACTCCGCTAGAACCATGGGATCTTAATCTGGTTTTAGGATCCCTCCAACTGGCTCCATTTGAACCACTCAAAGAATCTTCATTCTCACACTTATCCTGGAAAGTGGTCTTTTTGGTGGCGGTCACTTCAATCAGGAGAACGTCTGAACTGGCAGCTCTTTCGTGCCGTTCACCTTTTCTTGTTTTTCACCAGGACAAGGTTGTCCTGCGCCCGTCTCCGGAGTTCCTGCCGAAGGTGGTGTCTCCTTTTCACCTGAATGAGGAGATCGTGCTTCCATCTTTTTGTCCGGCACCCACTCGTTCCTTGGAAAGGTCACTACACACTCTGGACTTAGTACGAGCGCTCAGGACGTACGTCTCGAGAACTGCGCCTTTCCGCAAATCAGACAACCTGTTCGTCCTGCCTTCTGGTTCCAAGAAGGGCATGCCGGCGTCCAAGGCTACCATTGCCAGATGGATCAGGTCAGCCATTTCGGAGTCCTACCGAATCAGGGACAAGTCCCCTCTGAGGGGAGTAAGAGCCCATTCCACCCGTGCAGTTGGGGCGTCTTGGGCAATCAGGCACCAGGCTTCAGCTGAGCAAGTCTGCAAAGCCGCAACGTGGTCCAGTCTTCATACCTTCACCAGGTTTTACAAGGTCCACACCCAGGCATCAGCAGACGCCTGCCTTGGGAGAAAGGTGTTGCAGACGGCCGTCACACACCTCTAAAAGGGTAGTAAACATTTGTACAGAGCTTGCCTACAGAATTTGTGTGTTTGTTTTGGATCTGTAGGACGGCTTATGTACCCACCCAGGGACTGCTTTTGGACGTCCCATGGTCCTGTGTCCCCCAATGAAAGCGATAGAGAAAGAGAAGGATTTTTGTGTACTCACCATAAAATCTCTTTCTCTGAGTCTTCATTGGGGGACACAGCACCCACCCTGTTTGGATTGTGAGGTCTTCATTTACCGGATGTTTCCCGATGTTGTTTGCGGGTCACCTTTGTTTCCATCCGGCTATTATATATTTACGTGCCCATAAGGCACTGTGTTTTTCACCACACATTTTTTTCTCTTGTATTACATTGTTTAGTTATGGTTGTTCAGGTCTCTCCTACTACTGCTTTTGCACTAAACTGGCATAGTTCCGCCTCCGGCTCGGGGTGTACACTGCCAGGGAGGAGCTAACTCTTTTTATGTTCACTTAGTGTCAGCCTCCTAGTCACAGCAGCATACACCCATGGTCCTGTGTCCCCCAATGAAGACTCAGAGAAAGAGATTTTACGGTGAGTACACAAAAATCCTTCTATTGCCAGCTTTTGTCTGATATGCCTATATTTTGACCTTTTGGGAGTTCCCTCTTTATATGCACTATTTTTCCCTCATACCTGTGTAGTTGACAAACACTTGTGTCTAAATTTGATAGGACTACTTTCTTATCCTTTCAGCTACTGGTTTGAGGTATATAATTATTATTTTTGGGCCATGACCATGTATAAAATCAGTTCACCTACTTTATAGCAAATTTGCCTCTTATTACAATTGTCCAACCTTTCAGCCTCTCCTCTCCTTTGTACATTTCATGTATTGTATTTTTATTAAATTTGCACTGTGCACCTTGACTATATAAAAATAAAACAAGTTTATTATCAGCATTTATGCTCATTTTTGTTCTCCTTTGCATCCAAATTGCTGTCATGAGCTGCTGTTGACCGGATGGGCCCCTCCCATCCTGGTCTATTATGTATTCTGTCCTTATGGAAATTAAGTTGTTTAACATCGGGTAATTAACCCGATGTGTACTGTGGCTAGGAGTGCAGGGAACAGGGAGCCAGCACTGGCAGTGTGAGAGCGGCGGATGCTGGTAACGAAGGTAAATATCGGGTAACCAAGGTAAGGGCTTCTTGGTTACCCGATGTTTACCATGGTTACCAGCGTCCGCAGAAGCCGGCTCCTGCTGCCTGTACACGTAGCAGAGTACACATTGGGTAATTAACCCGATGTGTACTGTGGCTAGGAGTGCAGGGAGCCAGCGCTAAGCGGTGTGCGCTGGTAACCAAGGTAAATATCGGGTTGGTTAACCGATATTTACCTTAGTTACCAAGCGCAGCATCGCTTCCACGTGGCGCTGCTGGCTGGGGGCTGGTCACTGGTTGCTGGTGAGATCTGCCTGTATGACAGCTCACCAGCAACCCGTGTAGCAACGCTCCAGCGATCCCTGCCAGGTCAGGTTGCTGGTGGGATCGCTGGAGCGTCGCTTAGGGGTGCTTCACACACAGCGAGCTCACTGCCGAGATCGCTGCTGAGTCACGCTTTTTGTGACGCAGCAGTGACCTTATTAGCTTATTATCGCTGTGTGTGACAATGAGCAGCGATCTGGCCCCTGCTGCGAGATCGCTGCTCGTTACACACAGCCCTGGTTCGTTTTCTTCAAAGGCGCTCTCCCACTGTGACACACAGATCGCTGTGTGTGACAGCGAGAGAGCGACAAAT
The DNA here is from genome assembly GCF_048569485.1 of Anomaloglossus baeobatrachus. Classification (NCBI taxonomy): domain Eukaryota; kingdom Metazoa; phylum Chordata; class Amphibia; order Anura; family Aromobatidae; genus Anomaloglossus; species Anomaloglossus baeobatrachus. The sequence continues at coordinate 241,657,752 of NC_134356.1, forward strand.
GAAGCGAGCAGGGAGCAGGAGCCGGCGTCTGACAGCTGAGGTAAGCTTGTAACCAAGATAAACATCGGGTAACCAAGGTGGTTACCGGATATTTACCTTAGTTACCAGCCTCTGCAGCTCTCACGCTGCCTGTGCTGCCGGCTCCGGCTCTCTGCACATGTAGTTGCTGTACACATCGGGTTAATTAACCCGATGTGTACAGCAGCTAGGAGAGCAAGGAGCCAGCGCTAAGCAGTGTGCGTGGCTCCCTGCTCTCTGCACATGTAGCTGCATTACACATCGGGTTAATTAACCCGATGTGTACTGTAGCTAGGAGAGCAAGGAGCCAGCGCTCAGTGTGCGCGGCTCCCTGCTCCCTGCACACACAGCTAAGCGGTGTGCGCTGGTAACTAATGTAAACATCGGGTAACCATACCCGATGTTTACCTTAGTTACCAGTCTCCGCAGCTTCCAGATGGCGGCTCCGTGCAAGCGCAGCGTCGCTTGCACGTCACTGCTGGCTGGGGGCTGTTCACTGGTCGCTGGTGAGATCTGCCTGTTTGACAGCTCACCAGCGACCATGTAGCGATGCAGCAGCGATCCTGACCAGGTCAGATCGCTGGTCGGATCACTGCTGCATCGCTAAGTGTGAAGGTACCCTTAGTGTGACATCTCACCAGCGACCTCCTAGCAACTTACCAGCGATCCCTATCAGGTTGTATCGTTGTTGGGATCGCTTGTAAGTTGTTTAGTGTGACTGGGCCTTTAGCCTTGTCTCGCATATACAGAAATCATGTGGCTGAGCACTCCTTTTGTTCTTCATGAGAAACCTACTGTCTGACATATCTGTCTGCGGCTTATCTCTGGGAGAGCAGAGCAATCAACAGTTTAGGTTTGGACATGCCCAATTAACATATCCTCTGACAATCAGTTGTCTGATGCCTTCATAAACACTTCATACACACTGCAACATCGCTAGCGATATCGCTGTAACGTCACCGGTTTTGTAACGTAATAGCGACCTCCCCAGCGACATTGCAGTGTGTGACACGAATCAGCGACCTGGCCCCCGCTTTAAGGTCGCTGATCGCTACAAGTCGTTCAGGGCCATTCTTTGGTCCTTTGTTTCCCGCTGCGCATGTATCTGTGTGTTTGACACCGTTACGACATCGTTAGTGACCCAGCACATAGACGTGATAGCGTTCCCTTTCCAGCGAGGTCGTTCTGCAGGTCCGTATCACTGCTGCGTCGTTGGCCAGATCTGCCTGTTTGACAGCTCACCAGTGACTGTTAGAGACTTTCCAGCGATCCCGGCCAGGTCGAGATCGCTGGTGGGATCGCTAGAAAGTCTTAGTATGTAAAGGCGCCTTACAGGCCAAACCCGTCAATTTACTGGCAGTTAAGCCTCTATCAATAGAATTTTTAAATAAAAGAATTATGCAGTGTTCTTTAAACATGATCTACCATTCTCTCTCCTAGAAGGATGGTCCGTACAGCAGGAATCAGCAGGTTAGAGAAGCGTTTATTTGGAAATGTTTACTTTCATACATCATAGTCTAATTAGAGTTCATTAGAACATGAATACGCTGCTGATTCAATTTCACCATATACTTAAACATTCCTAACTGCACAACCTTCAAGGTCTCCTTTCAGCTCTTGACAAAAGCTGAAGTCTCTGGGAGTTTGCCTTCTTTTCTGAACCAGTCAGTAAACCTTCCCTCGGGACCATACCTTCCTAAAATACAAGCCTTGCCTATTTACAGTCTTATCTTTGTTATCCAAGTCTTTGTTTCCAATCTTTTAACCAATTGCTGATCCATGAAATTGCTTTTTCACTATGTTCTAGAATTGTTTAGTTTTGAAAGGCATTATAAAATGCTAGGGCTTAAAGTTTTGGTCAACACTAAAAGGCAAAATAATAGCCTACCAATATTGGGAAAAATGTTAACTCTTGTGTTTCAGACACATCTCAGAATTGCATATAATCAATACGTTAGGTTGTGTCTTTCTTCAGCCTTAAAATTATTAAACATAATTTTCTCCTTGCATAGTGAAAGTTCAGTTTACTGCTGTGTTTCCCTGAAAATAAAATATTGTCTTATTATTTTTTGCCACAAAAATATGTGCTAGGGTTTATTTACAGGGCAGGGCTTATTCTCAGGAAAACATGGTTGGGGGTAAGTTTACCCCCCTAAAATAAACAAACCCCCCCTTCCCAAGAGTATCATACTGTCCAGACCCCAGACGTCTGTGTGTCTCCCAGGTCCTCCTGTGATCTTTGGCGGGCGCTCCCAGCAGGTATGCCCCACACGGTCCACCACTGTTTCTGGCCAACATTCAGATACATCAGATCGTGCACACACACATTCACCACATCCGATGATACCGATTGCTTCCGGCCAGCAGAGAGACCTGCGACGCAGTGCAGTGGAGCGCGAGGACCTGCAGTGGAACACAATAATTCATATAGCTGCACTGCTTAAAAAATTGAGTTCTAGCTAAGCGATAGAATGGGGATCAACTGGTTTGATAGAATGGGGATCAACTGGTTTTTATGGCCGGGAACCCTTTAAGGGTAAGTTTACACAGTGCGTTTTTCGCGGCGTTTTTGCGCGTTTTTAGGGTGCGTTTTTGCTCAGAAAACTGCATGACTTTGCTTCCCCCAGCAAAGTCTATGAGTTTTCATTTTTGCTGTCTGCACACAGCGTTTTTTTTTCAGCTGCGTTTTTGTGGTGACCACAAAAACGCAGCATGTCAATTATTCCCGCGTTTTTCACCGCGTTTTTCATCCATTGAGTGCAATGGGATGTTGAAAGACGCAATGAGAAACGCAAATTGTTGTTATAGCTGCGTTTTGGTGCGTTTTGTTGTGTTTCTAAGACCCAAAACGCAGCTATAAACGCAGGAGGTGGGTAGTAAAGTGACATGTACAGGAAGAGGATTCCTTCTGTCAGTAAATACAGAAGCGTGAATCCTCCCGGTACCGTCACCACTGCGTCCACCTCCAATCCTGTGCATGTCTGCTGCCGTGCGGCGCCATGTCTGGGTGGGAGGTGGAGGCAGCTGCGAAATCAAAAGTGAACAGTAGAAAATAAAAATGTTATACTCGCCTGTCTGCAGACTCCCGGTGCCATGTCAGCTCCCAGCTCCTCTTCCCGGTGCCGCTGCTCCGGCTGTGTGCAGTGTCCCCGGGTACGTATGCCTGCAGGACCTGGCGATGGATCACCTGATGCAGTCACCTGATGCGTCAGCTGATCTTAAGTCTCGGGGTGACGCCGGCGCCCGACCGGTTTAACCTATCAGCGGATGCCGTCAGGAGACTTCATCACTGATTACCGGCAGCTCCTGCAGCAATCGGATGGGATCAGACTCGCTCCAGGAGATGCCGGTAATTAGCACATAAGTGAGTATTTTTTTTTTTGCACTGATGCATCATCTGATTGTATAAACGGCTTTCATACAATCAGCTGATGTGTGATGTGATTCACATCCTGGATCCTGACACATCATCTGATCTCTTTGCCTTCCAGGAAACCGATCAGATGATATTGGATCCGGATTGGACGGCGCGGGACCCTTGACCCAGGATTACTGCGGAGGGGGGTTCTTTATTTCAATAAAGATGGAGTCACTAATTGTGTTGTGTTTTATTTCTAATAAAAATATTTTTCTGTATGTTGTGTTTTTTTTTATCTTTACTAGAAATTCATGGTGGCCATGTCTAATATTGGCATGACACCATGAATTTCGGGCTTAGGGCCAGCTGATAACATAAAGCTAGCCCTAACCCCATTATTACCCAGCGAGCCACCGTCACCAGGGCAGCTGGAAGAGTTGGATACAGCGCCAGAAGATGGCGCTTCTATGAAAGCGCCATTTTCTGGGGTGGCTGCGGGACTGCAATTCACAGCGGGGATGCCCAGAAAGCATGGGCACCCTGCACTGTGGATTCCAATCCCCAGCTGCCTAGTTGTACCCAGCTGGACTCATAAATTGGGTGAAGCCCACGTAATTTTTTTTTTTTTTTAAATTATTTCATGAAATTCATGAAATATAAAAAAAACAGGGCTTCCCTATATTTTTGGTTCCCAGCCAGGTACAAATAGGCAGCTGGGGTTGGGGGCAGCCCGTACCTGCCTGCTGTACCCGGCTAGCATACAAAAATATGGCGAAGCCCACGTCATTTTTTGGGGGGCAAAAAACTCCTGCATACAGTCCTGGATGGAGGATGCTGAGCCTGGTAGTTCTGCAGCGGCTGTCTGCTCTCCTGCATACACTATTGGATGGAAACAAAGGAATAGAATCAGCTCACCCAGACATCATGGAGACTCCCATAGAAGACAGGTGCACGGTGAAGCCGGCCCGGCTGTGAAACTCCAAGAAGAAGAAAATCCAGCACTCGTGTCCAAAATTGTATAAAATCTTGCTTTTTTATTTAATTCATAATAAAATGGAAATGTATCATATCCATAGAGTATAAAAAATCCCCATACAGATGAGATGAGATGTCAGGGGGGTACGCGTTTCGAGCTACATGCTCTTAATCTCAATCCATTGAGGTGGATTGAGATTAAGAGCATGTAGCTCGAAACGCGTACCCCCCTGACATCTCATCTCATCTGTATGGGGATTTTTTATACTCTATGGATATGATACATTTCCATTTTATTATGAATTAAATAAAAAAGCAAGATTTTATACAATTTTGGACACGAGTGCTGGATTTTCTTCTTCTTGGACTATTGGATGGAGTATGCTGAGCCTTGTAGTTCTGCTCCCTCTGCCTCTCCCTCCAGCATACAGTCCTGTATGGAGAATGCTGAGCCTTGTAGTTCTGCAGCTGTCTGCTCTCCTGCATACACTAGTGGAGAATGAAGAACATATTGAAGAAAGAAATGACATCAGACCTTTTTTTTTTTTTGTTATCTTTTTTTGAACAATCTTTAATGGCATTGTTCACTGATAAAAACGCATAAAGACGCAGTGAGCAAAAACGCAGCAAAACGCAGCAAAAAAACGCACCAAATCACGGCAAAACGCGTGCGTTTTTTGCCGCGGGTGCGTTTGTGTGCGGTTTTTGCCGCAAAAAAACGCACAAAAACGCAGCGTCAAAAAACACTGTGTGTGAATCTAGCCTAAGAGGGATTTGCATTCTTAGTTTACATAGACCATGCAGTTTGTATGCACCATTGTCAGTTTAATGGAGCAAGTCTAATTTTAGTCTATACATTGTGTTGACTTGTGGAATATAAGGATAAGGATGTTGATCCCTAAGGCTAGGCATCAATGTTTAAGTGTCAAAGAGCCTCTTAAAGAAGTACAAAATGTATCATCTAATTTTAGAAAAAATTCTTGAGCCAAATCTAAGCCTTAAAGGGATGTTCTCTAATTCTTAGGCTGCTTTAATTAGTTAGACAGCATAAAAATTAGCAAGTTTGTATTTAACTTGCTATTTCCATCTTTTGTCATTCTCATGCAAAGACTGGGTTTAACTTTTAGTGTACAGCTCATTGCCATGGAGCTTGGCCTCCAGACTCTGGTGAGTGTGTTACATTCCAGGAGAAAAGTAAACTCTTAACATACCAGTCATCTCATCCCAGCCCATTTACTTCAATACAACAGATAGCTGCTCATCTGCCTGCCTCCTCTTCCTCGCAGCTTCTGAAGAGATGCAGTAACAAATCATGAGTGGGTTAGCTTTCACAGCAAGTTTCCTAATTATCGTGGCTGTCTGCCCTTTCTGTCCACACTTGTGTGCTTGTTCAAATGCCTTATTAGTGATGAGCGGACCTGGACTGTAAAAGTCCAGATCTGCATGGATTCAAAAGTACCTGTACACCAACCCTGGGCCCAGAGTTCTCAGGGAACTCCAGGTACCAATCCGGATCCGGCCACCTGGATAATTTAAACAAATAAATAAAGGTAAAATAAAAAAAAAGGGGAAAAGCAGGCACGTTATACTTACCAGTGTCCTGCACGGCTGTAACACTACTTCCAGGACCGCTTGTTATCCCTCATACATATACAATGCTCCCCCCACCCACCGGCAGTCCTGGTGTCTGTGATTGGTTGCAGTAAGACAGTGCCCCCACCCTGTGTGACAACGTGTATGACTGCTTGCAATCACAGGCGCTGTGTGTGTGTGTCTCTATAGTGGTGTAAAAATAAGTAAATACATTTAAAAAAATGGCATTATTATAATACCCAGCACAGATAAAGCATACGGCTACAGGCTGCAGTCCCCAGCCGTGTGCTTATCTTGGCTGTGTATCAAAATAAGAGGGCCGCATGCGACTTTTTAAAAATTATTTCAATAAAAAATTTAAAAATTGAGTGCAGTCCCTCCCCAATTTTGATAATCAGCCAAGATAAAGCCGACAGCTGGGGGCTGGTATTCTCAGGCTGGGGAGACCCATTGTTTTTACCCCCCCAGCCTAAAAATACCAGCCTGCAGCCACTTCAGGGAACCTCATTAAACTCTGTGACCTTCCCTCAGGTGAGGTCACTGAGTTCACAGACCTGCATCTCCTTGCAGAAAACCAATTTTTTTTGCCAAGAGATGGAGATTAAGTAGTGAAATGTCTGCAGCAGATTTCTCCTGGCAAAAGAATTGCACCGAAACAGCATTAAAACTGTTTGAGTGGAGCCACAGACATTAACTTCCTAGACTATTAGCATAAGAAATATTGGATGAGTCACAGGACCTGTTGCTCTTAGACCCCTGCCACTACAGAAAAGATACAATTTGGACACCCATTTTCCAGTCTTCACATTTACAAAAATTAGAGTCAAACAGCAGGACAGTGGCATAAATTTTCCTACAGTACCCATAGTGTCTTAGCACTGCAGTCAAGCATAGGCCATACACGACACAAGGTCTGGCCCGACATTTACAGCTTTCAAATAAAGAAGTGGATGAGTGACAGGAGTAGTCCTATTCCTCTGAGAACCCTATAGCTACAGACAAGATACAACTTGGAGACCCATCTTGGAGTCTCTACATTTCAAAAAAAATAGAGGCAGACAGCAGGACAGTGGCATCAATTGCCCCACAGTGCACTGTGCTCTAGCGCTATAGACAAGCATAAGCCATACTTTACACAGGGTCTGGCCCAGCATATACAGCTTTCAAATCAAGAGGTGGATAAGTGATAGGAGTAGGCCTGTTGCTTTTAGAACCCTGCCACTACAGACAAGATACAACTTGGAAACCCATCGTGGGATCTTTACACTTCCAAAAAATTAGAGGCAGACAGAAGGACAGTGGGATTAATTGCCTCACAGTACCCATAGTGTCTTTGCACAGCAGTCAAGTATAGGCCATGCACCAGACAGGGCTGATCGCAGTGACTCAGAAGGAACCAAAAGGAGGACAAATATTAGGTGTTTGATACATAGAAAAAGACAAATTGTAAAAGTCACAGTAGTGGATACATGGTTTGATTGTTGTGCCACCTAGGCAATTGTTAGTAACATCAGCAACAGTAGCAATAGCATCCACAGAAACCACAACAAAGGTATCAGAGTGCAATAATGCGAGATCAAAACCTCTAAGGCATACCTGGCAAGCTCAGGCCACTCCTCCATTTTTGAAAACCAAGATTCAAAAGAGTCCAAACCGTCCCTATGGCATTGATATTGAGCTCTAGATACTCTAGCACCATTCTCTCCAGTCGTTCATCATGTCTCAGACTTGTACTTTGTTCTACTGGTGCACGGGATGATCTAAAAAAAAATGTGTGCCACAAGTCACAGAATTACTGCAACTTAAACTGCTGCTAATGTTTCTGCAATGACATTTCGACGTTTTAGGGGTTGAAAGTGTTATACGGCAATGCAAACTGTGTACCTCATTGTTGTCTTGGAGAAAACCACTTTTAAGATTGTGTACAAGTTGGTTTCAATACTCCAGCATGTGCTTGTCCCTTTCTGAGGGAGAAAACTATGTGGCAAAATTTACTCTTGTAATATGAATCTAACAGAGTGGCATCCTAGTAGTCAGCACTATTTCTAATACTAACAATTTGGGAATCATGTTGCCATTAGTGCAGCAAGAAGGCGCTCATGTGTTGGACGCTTCTGTGAGGTCCAGGTCAATGGTATGTTGGTGGCAGGGTAATACTCAAGCTTGCTTCATCCATCTCCTCCCACCAACCACGGACAACAGAGAAAGCATCAATATCTTCTTCCTCTCCCGACTATTGCCCATCATCTCGACCTCCTCCATTTGTTACTCCGCTTTTGCACCTTCACTAACAGTTTTTCTAGTACCATGAGCCTCCCTCGATCTCTGTGCTCCACACTCCTGTGCCTCCCACTTGTGCGATGACAGACCGGACCTTAGAGATTTTGATCTCCCTTCTGCATCCTCCTCTGCTTTCTTCACCTCCTTTGGGACTGCCACCTCCTTCTGCAGAGTATTCAAAGTTTGCTCCAGTATGTAGATGACTGGAATAGTGATGCTGTTGATGACATTGCGCTATTCATCTAAGTAGCCATTTTGAAACTTTGCAGTAGGGTGAAGTGGTACTTTATCTGTGCACACTCTGCAAATGTGATTTGCCCCATGACCGGACCACGTTCGCCCAGTCTATAACATCATGACATACTGCGCCACAGTCGTTGCAACATGTGCAGAGTGGAATTCTACCATGTGCCAAATATTAAGTTGAGGGTGCCAAGAATTTTATCTGGCCTATTTTTGGGGCTTCATGTGAAATTATCTCCAATTTGCCATTTTTTCACAGTTTTTTGTGTTGTTCCAATACAAACAAAGGAAATAAATGTGTATAACAAAATTTGTAATTGCAATAATTCTCTGGGACAGATAGTTTATTTTCTGGAACAATTTCAAGGGTGCCAACAGGTGTGTGCCTGTATAATCTACTTCTGAGTTCATTGTTTTCAATACAGCACAAGTATACCAAATTCTTCTATCTCCCTCAATGTGGGCTGTTGCTTATACATAGAGCTACTGCCTGCGAACATGAAGGTTGCAAGTTTGAGTCTGGTGAGATAAGAGAATATAATAATATTTATTCACTTATATAGCGCTATTAATTCTACAGAACTTTACATACATCATCAGCAGAGAAGAATTGTTTAATTTATGTCCATGCAGAGAGATACTGGGCCCACCGCCCAAAGAGCAGGAGCTAACAAGGAGACTGAGCGGAAGTCAGGACAAAGCCCTGATCGTGCCGGGACAGCGAGACAGAGCCCTCACATCGGGACAGGCCTGTTGAATCCGAGATTGTTGGAAGCTATGTAATGGTGATGTGCTATTTTGATTCTTAGCAAATCAAAACAACACAATGTGAAAAAAAAAACCAATCACTCCAAACATCAAAATTGCATGTGTCCATAACACATAATGTGTTCTTAAAACATAATGGGTAAATCCTAAAATAAATACTGTCAAAGGAAGACTTCTTCCATCAAATCAGTCACTGTTAGAATAATTGGAATCACTAGTGACACATGATAAAATCCATTAAAAAGTTAGTAAGAAAAAAAATCCAGAAAATATGCTTGTTTGAAAATACTGAAATCATAGAATATAAAAAATCAAGTCTTTAATTTCAAATGTAAACCTATTTTCTTGTATGCAGTAACATTAAAAAATAAATAAATTGATTAACACAGATTTAAAGTCTGAAAAGAATTGTTCTTATTTATTGTAATTGACTAGCAATCTACCTATTAAACACAAAGGACTTCAGATTTATTACTTTTCTAGGATCAGTAAATGATGTCATAAGGGTAATTTATCTTGCTAGTTTTATTAAAGCACTTGAGGGGATGGCTAAAGTAACTTATTGTTGCAGATAAAGACATCAGAAAAAAAACATTAGAGACCTGCAGATTCCAGACATTGATTTCCTTAGTCCATTTGTTAGATGAACGCATACTAAGAATGTTTTAATTAATTCCAAGGATTGTTAGGACATTTGAGCGTTCGGAGAGAGGTAGCATTAACTTGCAACCTGTAGAAAAATCATTACACATTTTTCATTAGCATTTCTTTTAAAGCATTTTCACGTTTTATTCTCATTATTTATGTCACGCCCAGGGATATGGGGTTCTCGGACCAGGGCAGTATATATCTGGGGAATGTCACTGTGGTGGCCGTTTCGTTCCCTGGGCCCTTTTTGTAAAGGGGATATATTTACAAGGGATTAGATTAGTGTTCATATGTGACGCCACTTGCGGTGTTGCGGCTACGTAGATGGAGCCGCCGCTGCACAATGTCCGCTACTGGGGCTGGTGTTAATGGCAGCCTGGATGTTAGACCCTCCGCAAGCAGGGCCGGGCCACAGAGGGTAGGTGTAATGATGGGTGCCGGAAGAAGGTAGTCCACACAAGGGTTCAGTATAACTGGGTTTTTACTCACTTTTGCTGGTAATTATTGGTCACCCAAAGCCGGCTACTTTCACCTAAAGGTCCCCTTTGTCCCAGTGCAAGTGTAGTAATCTGGTACCTTCTTCCCTTGCACCTGTCTCTGGTTAGTGGGTCCCCGTGGTGTAGAGCAACTGGGGATCCCCGTCCGGTGGTGTTTCGTTCCACTTCTGTCCGTATGACGGTAGCGTGAACCCTGTGAGTTGGAGTCTCTGGCCATGTCCCCGACTCTCTCTTTGCTACTGAGTCTCGGATTTTTAGAGTCAGCAAGGTAATTGATGGTCCCTTTGCTGTGCAGGTGTTAACAGGTCGACTTGGGGCTTCTGCCTGTCCTAGGGTCCTGTACCCCATTGGTGCGTAGTTCCGGGAGTACTCCACCAGCAGCCACCCTCCTGGGTACCAGGGTACTGTCAACCCTGTGTCAGTGCGTGTCTTCACGTCCACCTTCACTCCTCGACATCTCTGTTCTCACTCCGACTACTCTCCACAGTCTTCCCCTCCCACCTGGTCAACTAGTGGAATGGCTCCACCTCTAGGTGGCCATGCATTGGTCCGACCCTAGCTTTGCACCATTGTATGGGGGATTGTTGAGGAAAACTGGGATTACCTGGAGTTTTTGTGTGTTACCGGCACTGGTCTTCTGGGGCCCTAGAGGGTAGGACCTGCATCCTGGTGGAGATGCAGAACCTTGTAGCTCCCTGATGGCTTCAGGGGCATTACATTTACACTACTCACAAAAAGTTAGGGATATTTGGTATAAATTTATGGAAAATGTTAAAAGTTTACACTACAGTGATATTTTATCATGAAAGTAGGGCATCTATGTAGAAGCATGTAATGATAATTTCCTCATCTAAAATAATGTATTGAAACAAAAGCCAACAAGAGTGGTGGGTATACCCCTCCAAAAAAAATGTCTCAATAACTTGTCATGTGGCCTTGAACATCATTTACAGTTTGACAAAGACATCTCATGCTGTTCACAAGTGGAGTTATTGTCTGCTGACGCATCGCATCAAACTCTACTGGAAGTGTGGCCCCCATGTCATTGAGGTTCTGGGGTAAAAAAAAATATGAGCCTCTACACAGCAACTCAGCTGATCCCATAGGTTTTCTATGGGACTGAGGTCTGGATAAAGTGCAGGCCACTCGATTTTAGGTACCCCAGTGTCCAGCAGTCGTTCCCTAATGATGCGAATTTGATGAGCTGGAGCATTGTGTCTAAGGCATTTATTGTATACCTACCTTGTGCATATATTAATTTATATAATATATGGTGTTACTTGTATGACCTATGTTTAAGCTGATACATGTATGATGCATACTCGCATTACACTATGAAGTAGAGCAGTGCACCAATTACATGGTACATGCACTGCTAGGGTATTTGAACTTATAGCTACATTTTGTGTCTCACAACTTTATATCTTTGTGTCTGATATTTATTGGACCTCTATGATTTTGGATAGTTCTATTATTTGCATATAGGAACTTATGTTTATTACATCATGTACTGTTGATGCTGCACTTTAACCCAATTTTAATATGGATCTAACCATACTTGATTTAATTACGGGAATTTAACACACCTGATTTAATATCTGTGATTCATAGACTGAATATCATGTTTTCAATTTAATACATTCCAATAAAAAAATTGTTTTTTTATATATATATATATTTGTTATGCGGAAAGACTCTATTTTCTGTATTTAAAGACATTGTGTTCAATGGAGTCAGCATATCTAATACAGTGCCTTACGAAAGTATTCAGCCCCCTTGAATTTTTCAACCTTTTCCCACATTTCAGGCTTCAAGCATAAACATAAAAGTTTTAATGTTATTTTGAAGAATCAACAAGTGGGACACAATTTTGAAGTTGAACAAAATTTATTGCTAATTTTAAACTTATGTTAAAAATGATAAACTGAAAAGTAAGGCGTGCAATATTATTCGGCCCCTTTTACTTTCAGTGCAGCAAATTCACTCCAGAAGTTCATTGAGGATCTCTGAATGATCCAATGTTGTCCTAAATGACTGATGATGATGAATATAAGCCACCTGTGTGTAATCAAGTCTCCGTATAAATGCACCTGCTCTGTGATAGTCTCAGTTTTCTGTATATAGCGCAGATCGCATCATGAAGACCAAGGAACACAACAGGCAGGTCCGTGATACTGTTGTGGAGAAGTTTAAAGACGGATTTGGTTACAAAAAGATTTCCACAACTATAGACATCCCAAGAAGCACTGTGCAAGTGATCATATTGAAATGGAAGGAGTATCATACCACTGCAAATCTATTAAGACCCGGCCGTCCCTCAAAAATTTCATCTCAAACAAGAAGACTGATCAGAGATGCAGCCAAGAGGCCCATGATCCCTCTGGATGAACTGCAGAGATCTACAGCTGAGGTGGGAGAGTTTGTCCATAGGACAACAATCAGTCATACACTGCACAAATCTGGCCTTTATGGCAAGAAGAAAGCCATTTCTCAAAGATATCCATAAACATTTGTCACAAAAAACACGTCAACAATGCATGCTCTCAATTTGGTGCATTTTTGGTGCGTTTTTCATGCATTTTTGCATCAGACCTGGAATTTATCATGAGTAGTGACATAGGTATCATCATGCATGAAAAATTCTGAGTCTGACACTGTCCGGGAGTGCCCAAGAGTGACATCTGGAGTCACTTCTGGTCAGCGCCAGACCCAGAATATCTAACACACAATGCTGTCAATGTTACTGATGTCACTGTGAGAAACTCCAAATTTGGCGCTGACCGGGAGTGACTCTAGAGTTAACTCTCTGTCATTCCCAAAATGTTGCTTATGCAGCCAGCAGTGTCCCATTTCCCAAGTAGCTCCTATCAGCACATAGAACAGAGGATTAGACCAAACAATTAAAGATCAAGGTTTCACTGAATTGAATAAAGCATAGTTACCAGAAAGCACGGACCACTGCTCACCCCCTTCAACGCACGTTTTGTGTGGAACCCTTCCTCAGAAGGGGTGACCAGAGATTACAGAGCGCAGGTTTAAAAGGCAAGACTAACCAATCACAGAGTTGTTCAGGAATGGCGGCAGCTGGGAATAGCGCCGAGCTCTGGGTTCGATGACTCATGGAAGCATGGGCTCAGCGTCCCGCAGACACAGTGCACGCCCCGTTGACGCATCAACCTGGGGGCACGCACCATGGCTACGTGAGGACGCGTTGTCTAAGGATTCCAGAGTGTCAAACCCCGGAGGTCAGCGCATGCGCCAAGAACTACACAGTGTAGTTAACCCATATGTGGCAAATGTCCTGACCGCGCATGCGCAAAACAGCTGCCGCCAATACTGAACAGCTCTGTGATTGGTTAGTCTTGCCTTTTAAACCTGTGCTCTGTAATCCCCGGTCACCCCTTCTGAGGAAGTGTTCCACACGAAACGTGCGTTAAAGGGGGTTAAGCAGTGGTCTGTGCTTTCTGGTAATTATGCTTTATTCAATGCAACCTTGGTCTTTTATTGTTTGGTTTAATCCTCTGTTCTATGTGCTGATAGGAGCTACGTGGGAAAAGGGACACTCTGCTGGCTGACTATTTAATTAGTACTGACCTTTACTACTGTGGATTTAGTTCCCAGCATTTTGTCCCATGTATTTCTGATCTCCATGATATAAACTGGTATTGTTTATTGTCTCACGAAAAATATTTTTATATATATTTTATTCATATTTAATTCAAAATTATGTGATTAGAATGGTTTAAGCCATTCTAAGCCTTTTTTATACCTGCAATTTTGTGGGTTCTCAAAAAATATTTTTTCACGAGGAAAAATATTCTCCTTTTTCTTTGACACAGCACTTTAAGCACTTTATTTCTATTACCAGTATTTATATTTATATATTCCTGGAATTATTTGCATCTAATAATATTATCCCACCCAGCACCAGAGGAATTGTTTAGTACCTAAATGATCCAAGTGAATTTTTATGAATGAATTGTTTACCGGATTGCGGCTTCATATGGCTTTATTTTTACCCGCCGTGCTCTGTATCCATACTCCTCTCCTTGTTTTTTAATTGTTCTTATTATCCCTGTATCTTTTGTGAATAAAGGATTTTTATTGTGCATAATATTTTGTACTGAGTCTATTCTATTTTGGATTTTGTTATATATGGCTCTATTTTGATATTTGAGGCATATAGGTGAATATTTAGGAGTAGAGCAGATATGACTAGTTCTCCCACAGGATGTGACTGAAGGTGTTAAACATCCAAGACCAGCAGAGTATTAACTCTTACTAACCCACCGTAGAGCAACTAGTCTTTGTGCCGATGCCAGTGTCTCCCTACATTGATCACCACCAAAGTTCAATTTGAAGTGTCCATGCTTTGGCACTCTTTGGCCTTTCCCTGCATATGCACAGTACAGAATTTCTCTCTGCCCTCAGCAGGGTGGCGAGAAGTACGCCTGCGCATGAGAACGATGGGGAAGACAGTGTGGATGACGTAGGACATGTTATCCACAAGAAGAGAGGGGATGCCGGATCAAGACCAACAATGGCCATTGGACCAGACCGCCTCATAGGTGAAGATAATAAAAGCTATTTTTAATGTTATGCAGAGATGATTGGGGACATATACACAGTATTGTAGCATGCTGTATATAGGGGCTTACTGGTGGTGGCTGTACTTTAGATGGGAAAAACCTGGTGACAGGTTCTTTTTAAGGAGTTAAATGCAAAATATTGTTTTGCGGGCGGGGGCCGCTGTCGCTTTTGGGGCTGCTCGGATCCGGATTACTGCTGCGGCTCGAGTGGTGATCGGACTCTGGCTCGCACAGCCGTCCGTCATCACAATCGTTGGAAAGGGGAATATTTACAGGGGGGTTGTTGTGATGGTGACGCTACCCGTGGGTTGCGGTGAGGGATGGTGACACCGCCGCTGTTTGGTGATGGGGGCGCCCGGGGCTGATGGAGCGGGGCAGCAAGATGGGATCCGCTCCACGGGTAGGGGAGGGGTAATCCCGGGGTCCGCGGTCTGAACACAGGAGTGATGGCTGCTGGAGGTGGCGCGCCGGATTGGACCGGGGGACAATGGTGTACTTACAGTTCAGTTCAGCCTGATCCCGCCCACTGGTGTGTCCTTATTATCATGAGAACCGGTTTTAAATGCCGCGCTAAAAACCACAGATGCTGTAGATAAAGAGATGTCCTTTATTTCACAGTTCTACGCGTTTCAGGGACATCTCCGTCTCCTTCCTCAGGAAAAGAAATCATATACTTTGAATATGATTTATTTTCCTGAGGAAGGAGACGGAGATGTCTCTGAAACGTGTAGAACTGTGAAATAAAGGAAATCTCTTTATCTACAGCATCTGTGGTTTTTAGCGGGGCATTTAAAACCGGTTTTCTATTTGATTTATATGATAACCTGCTTTCCGGGGCCGCTCCTAAACCACATAAAACCACTCACATGCGATCATAGGGGGTTGTGACTGGCACAACCCTACCAGGTGAGTGTATCTCTTTCTGTTCTGTCTGTCTACCCTCATACCGGGTAAGACCCTATTGCGCTTTTTCCCCCCTACAGCTTATTATCATGAGGGGTAGCTAGGCTTTAATGGCTGTGTGTTGTACCTGGGTGTGGGTTTTTGGTGGTGACAATGAGGATGAACACTTTTGTGACTACCTGGTTTTGCCAGGGCGTCACAATTGTATTTCCACATGTAAAATATACACAACTGTTTGAATTTTAAAGTCAGGTATTCATTGTCTTGTCCACACAGTTTAGCATCATATCTTGATAGTTTTATAAAGGACTTCAACTTACTTCTTAATTCTTTATCATCATTCTACCAAATCCCTATTGCTCTTAAACTAAAACTGGGAATTGTATGCACAGATATCTAAACGTTAATTATTAAAATCTTGGACTCTCTTCTATATAATTTTTTTTACTTTCCATAGCTTAATCATTGTCTAATACAACGAAAAAGTCTAAGGTGGTCCGAATGTTGTTACTCCTTTTGATTCCAGCATTCTGGCACAGAACTGCAATCTCATTATCTACAACGATGTTGAAGGTCTGCCATATGTCAGTGGAAGAGAACCTCCACCCCCACAGAAATTAAAAATTATTTCTCAGATCATAGTTATGCCCTTAACCCTGCAAAAGAAATACTCTACTCTTCAACACTGAAATTGGAACACCAAGAACAAAGTCATTGAATTAGGACAATCATAGGATCAACAAATATGTCAATGATATGCACATGAAG
The DNA here is from genome assembly GCF_048569485.1 of Anomaloglossus baeobatrachus. Classification (NCBI taxonomy): domain Eukaryota; kingdom Metazoa; phylum Chordata; class Amphibia; order Anura; family Aromobatidae; genus Anomaloglossus; species Anomaloglossus baeobatrachus. Next base: position 241,674,392 of record NC_134356.1, read on the forward strand.
AAAAAATGTAAACAAAATAAAGAGTTTTCTTTATTTTTATGACTCTAAAAATTGTAGATTCACGTTGAAGACATCAAAACTATGAATGAAAACATGTGGAATGAAATACTTAAAGAGTGAAACAACTGAAAATATGTCTTATATTCTAGGTTCTTCAAAGTAGCCACCTTTTGCTTTGATTACTGCTTTGCACACTCTTGGCATTCTCTTGATGAGCTTCAAGAGGTCGTCACCGGAAATTGTTTTCCAACAGTCTTGAAGGATTTCTCAGAGATAGTTAGCACTTGTTGGCCCTTTTGCCTTCACTCTGTGGTCCAGCTCACCCCAAACCATCTCGATTGGGTTCAGGTCTGGTGACTGTGGAGGCCAGGTCATCTGGTGTAGCATCCCATCACTCTCCTTCTAAGTCAAATAGCCCTTACACAGCCTGGAGGTGTGTTTGGGGTCATTGTCCTGTTGAAAAATAAATGATGGTCCAACTAAACGCAAACTGGATGGAATAGCATGCCACTGCAAGATGCTGTGGTAGCCATGTTGGTTTAGTATGCCTTCAATTTTGAATAAATCCCCAACAATGTCACCAGCAAATCACCGTCACACCTCCTCCTCCATGCTTCACGGTGGGAACCAGGCATGTAGAGTCCATCCGTTCACCTTTTCTACAAAGACACAGTGGTTGGATCCAAAGATCTCAAATTTGGACTCATCAGACCAAAGCACAGATTTCCACTGGTCTAATGTCCATTCCTTGTGTTCTTTAGCTCAAACAAGTCTCTTCTGCTTGTTGCCTGTCCTTTACAGTGGTTTCCTAGCAGCTATTTTACCATGAAGGCCTGCTGCACAAAGTCTCCTCTTAATAGTTGTTCTAGAGATGAGGTGTGTCCAAGCTTTTGGTCTGTACTGTACTTTTGGCAGCTTCCTTAGCAAATACTGACCAATGCCATCCCAGATGTGCTCAAAGGGAGCATGCCATGGTACCACAGTTAGGCTAGATAGGTTGCTCACTGTAGCTTGAACATCATGGAGCCTAATGTTGTCATGTTCAAAAATGGCTCCTGGCATACTTTGGTATTACATTGATTTCGTCCAGGAGCCAGTGTACAACTCTTTCCAAACTGTGTTGAAATGAATACTAGTGGGGTTTGGCTATCCTTCATCATATAACCATAATTCTTGGAGTAGAACTAGTGTGATGTTTTCCCGTGAAGGCTTCTTGATGGCATTGCCCATATGGTCACATCAGATTTGAAGAATTGAGTATAGTGATATATTCTGTACTACAAGTCAAATTAGACATCGCATACCACTCCTAAAGCATCAGTGTCTGAATAAACCAATAGTAGGTATTTGAATGAAATTGAGTTAAGAGCTAGACAACAAGCTATAGATATTCCATTGAACTCACTGCTTTCAAAGGATATTATTGTGTATAGCAAGACGGCAATGGAGGTCTATCTTTTTCTCAATTAGTACTGCTTTTGTTTTGGATGTAATGATAGCTGGAGATTGGTGTGGCGACCACGTAGGCAGTGCCATAAAGAGGTGAGTGTAGAAGAATAGGTGGCACTCACTGTATTTGCTTAAAAACCAGGGATGCAGAATTCAACGGGTCCTAAAGAGCTTTTATGGTTCAGTAAGTGCCACCTCTTTCTTCTGTAATCTGCTCTGCTATACCATCTATTTGAAGGTTGAGCATCACTTTCTCCACGTGGCCAGCTAGCGCTCATTCTTCTCCAATTTTTGGCCCATGCTGGATTAATAGTGACAGAACTGTTTGTCTGTTTTCTGTAGTGCCATGAAGAGGCCTTTATGTGAGAAAGTGAAAGTGTCTCAGGAACTGATTTTCAAGACAATGCCAAGCCAAATGTTGTTCATGCTACTGTAAGCAACCTGCATGGCCTAACAGAATTATCATGCAAAACAAGAATGCCACGGAGACACCATCAAATGTTTCTCAACGCTGGCAGGAAACTAGCCAGGTCTTTCACCGGGAAGGAACAACCATGGGAAGGGCAGTCTCCAGTCAAGGAAACCGCCTATACCAAAACATGGTATCCATCCACAGACAGCTGTTTTGGGGTATTTGCCCCCACATCAGTGTGGAGTAGGAAACTGGCTAGTGGGAGCAATGCCTAGTAGAAAACTACATATGTAAGGATGGTTGACCTCGGGGAGATCAACATCCAACACTGCTCATATGTAATACTAAACTGATCAAAATGTTTGAAAATCTTTTAATTTTTCATCACTTGGATATCATTAATATATCTATTGATTGTGTGACTTCCATAATTTCATGAGATTCATATACCATGAGACTTTCATTATTGTTAATATTTCTCATGATGCTAAGTGTAACCCATTAAGGATCGAACCACTTTGTACTTTAATGATCAAGCCTCATTTTTCAATTCTGACCAGCGTCATTTTATGAGGTAAGAACTCTGGAACGCTTAACCTACCTCAGTGATTCTGAGATTGCTTTTTTGTGACTTGTCATACTTGATGTTAGTGGTAAATTTTGCTCAATATTATTTGTTTCTTTATGAAAATATCGAAAATTTAGCAAAAAGTTTGAAAATTTTCAAACCTTGATTTCTTTTTTTATTCCTTTAAATCAAACAGTAATACCACACAAAGTTGTAATAAATTACATTTCCCACATGTCTACTTTACTTCCGCATCATTTTAAAACAGAATTATTTTGTAAGGAAGCTAGAAAGATTAAGACCCGCGGGAAAAAACGCAAAAACACCGCACCGAAATCCACATGTGTTTTATTGCGTTTCGGTGCGTTTTTTTCCGCGGGTTGGTACATGTGTTTTAATGCAATAAAGCACTTTGGAAAAAAAAAAAAGGTAATTTCTTTCTGCTATAGATAGAGAAATAGATAGATAATGGATAGACAGATAGATAGATAGAGGGATAGATAGAGGGATAGATAGATAAAGGGATAGATAGATGGATGGATAGATAATGAATATATTGATCTGTCCTCAATCAATCAATAGAGTTCCTGTGAGGACACTGCAGTTCTCATGGTCGGTAGTGTGTTCACATTACCGACCGTGGGAAATGACCTGTAATTACCTCTGCAGGCTCGTTACAAGGCTGCATTCTGTACAGTGTGTCAGTCGTGGCTGGATGCAAGCGTCGTGGGACAAGCGTGGATTACGCCGGAGCTGTGTGTTGGGAGTGGTTAATAAAGGGGTGAAAGAGGGGGCTTTTTTGTCTTTTATTTAAAATAAAAGGATTTTTCGGTGTTTATTCACTTTACTTACGGGGTAATCATGTAAGCTGTCTTATAGACGCTGCCATGATTAAGCCTGGACTTAAATGGCAGCAATGCGCTGCCATTTAACTCCTTATTACCTGGATTGCCACCGCATCACGGCAATCTGGAAGAGCCGGGGTACCTCCGGAACTGTCGCATAATGGATGATATTCTCGGCTGCGGGAGGGGGAGGGCATTAACCCTGGCCCTTGCCCTCCCCAGCCTGAGAATACCGGGCCGCCGCTGTGTGTTTACCTCGGCTGGACGGTAAAAATACGGCAGAGCCCGCGTTTTTTTATTTTTATATGTACATTTGATTTCTATGTGTATTCTATATGTCTGTGTGTGAGTGCGATGTGTGTGTGTTCTATGTCTGTGATCTGTGTGTGTTTACTATATGTCTGTGTCTGTGTGTGTGTGTGTGTGATGTGTGTGTTTACTATATGTCTGTGTGTGAGTGTGATGTGTGTGTTTACTATATGTCTGTGTCTGATATGTGTGTGAGTGTGATGTGTGTGTTCTATGTCTGTGTGTGAGTGTGATATCTGTGTGTTTACTCTGCTCCGCTTCCTCTTCCTGTTATAATGACATCACTTCCTTGCAAAACGCAGGCAGTGTTGAACATTATGTCCCAAAAATGCGAAATACTGCAGGGAATAACGCAGAAAACGCAATTAACCGCACAGAATTTGCTACCTGCGTTATTCTCTGCGGGATTTCACGATTACATTACAGTCAATGGAGTGAAATCCCGCAGCCACCTGCGGAAAAGTGACATGCAATTGTTTTTGCTGCGGGAATCTCGCAGCAAAACATGCAGCTGTCAAAATCCACATAGTGCGCACAGCATTTTTTTTCCCCATAGGATTTGCTGGTGAATCACTGCAGAGATGCTGCAGAGATGTTATTAACATTTTCTGCAGCGAAACATGCAGGAAATCCGTGGCAAAAACCGGCAAGTGCGCACAGGGCCTTAATGTTTCAAGGCAAATGTATAATATATACAGGTATGCAAATAATAGGTGACTGCCAGACTATACTTTGCTAGAAAAAAATAGATAAAGATTATAAACAGGCTATACTTTATTAAATACTATTAAAAACTAACTGGACAAAACACAAAAAGGACTACACAAATATGGAAATTAGTAATACTAAAAAGGTAAATCATGGGTAAAAGGGTTTCACCACCCTATCCCTGAGGTGAAAATCACCCTATCCAACAATAGAGGTTAAATACCTAAATAAGTAACTTGGTGCCCCCACTCCTTGATGGCTGGCCCTTATATTTGACCCTACACGCCATAAATAATCACACAATGGTGAAAAAAGTTGGAATCAATATAATATACAGTAAGGGAATGTAGGTCATGGTATAGATATACAGTATATTTACTTATCTTGAATATTTATACAGTAATATCTAATCAATTGGGATGCCACAGGGGGTGTTAAGGAGTAATTAATAAACTCTTAGATAATTGCTGGAAACAAGACATTATATTGATATAAGTAGAAATGGGACATAAAGTTGCATATAGACAAGTACAGTGCTAAAAAGGCAATCTGGGTTGTTGCTACCTCATCTGAGAGCAGCATAATATAGACAGAGACCCTGATTCCAGCGTTGTGTCATATACTGAGTTGGACTACCACGTAGGAGGCCAAGTAGTCCTTTTTATGATAAAATCACTGTTTAATCAGCAGTAGATTATCAAAACTACACTAAGCAGCTCAGTAAGTGAAACACAGCTGGAATCAGGATCTCTATCTCTACATTATGCTGCTCTCAGATAAGGTGGCAAAAACCTGGCGGCAGAGTCCCTTTAATTATATTGATGCCACGGAGCAAACAAGTGAACATATGTGAATCCAAAAGTGTCATATATATGAAAATCATGCAATAATAAAGAGTAATTGGACCTTCAGAACAAAAGTGGTTGATCCTTAACGGATATATGTGAACCAGGGAGGAAGAACATTTATATATATATATATATATATATATACATACAGTACAGACCAAAAGTTTGGACACACCTTCTCATTCAAAGAGTTTTTTTTATTTTCATGACTCTGAAAATTGTAGATTCACATTGAAGGCATCAAAACTATGAATTATCACATATGGAATGAAATACTTAACAAAAATTTGGAAACAATTGAAAATGTCTTCTATTCTAGGTTCTTCAAAGTAGCCACTTTTTGCTTTGATTACTGCTTTGCACACTCACACATTCAATGTGAGAAAACTCTTTTGAATGAGGTGTGTCCAAACTTTTGGTCTGTACTGTATATATACACATACATACAGTATATGTCAATATAAGAGCCAATACAGTTATGTTTATCTCAATAAAGATCACTGGAGGTAAGATGTACTGTACATAAGGAACGTTGGTTGCTTGTTTAACCCCTTAGGTTGAACTGATTCGAAGCAAAGAATCCATTTGCTCTCCTTCTTGAGGAACAGTTTGCTCCAATCCCTTTTTCTAGGTGACATCAATCCTACTTCAATAACTTTATGCTATCGATGTCACCATCATGGACAAACCTGACTTGTCTCAACAAAGCTGTATCCTTTTTATTCCTGATATCATCTACAGTTCTGGTAACATTTTGAAAACATACTGACTATAAAACTGGGAAAGCCTATTCACTCAGTGAGAAGCTAGCTAATATTACAAGGAGGCAATGAAGTACTTTCTGGAAGAGGCAATTTTAGAAACATTCTGACTCCATAACAGGGAATTATCTGCTATCCAATTGACAACATGTGTGTCCACTCTCTGTCCTTTAAGAAATGGTGCCTCACATCACCCTGCAAAATGGGACAGGAACGTAGGCCTCGCTGATGAGTGGGTTTGTTATGCTCACGCAGCAGGCACAGTTTCATCTAGCCTATGACCTTGGCCAGTGCATGCGCCATCAGCAGCACAATTACTTTCCCATCCCTTACCTCATGCCTTGCATATATTAAATTACATATGCAGCTAACAGCGGTATTACTACGGAAAATAATCTAATACTTGTAGCCCGGAAAAGGTATTTTGGCTTTAGGTTGCAGCAGCAAGGACTGTATGGAAAGAAACCTTGCTTATATGTCTCTAATGGTAAACGATCTCTTTCTCCAGCAGCTAGCCCTACATTAATAAAGCCTACTCATAAGTCTATGCACTAAGTGCAAGGGCTAGTAAACATTAGAAGGAGGTACTCCGATACACCCTGGAAGAGACGTAGGGGAGGGCTTCCCCATTATTGAGGAGTTGGACGCCTAGACTGGTGAAGCCAATGCACTATGTGCAAGGACAGCCAAAAATTAGAAGGGGGCAATCCGATACACCCTGTAAAACACATAGAATAGGGTAACAGAAGACATTTTTTTACCATTTGGAAGTTATCACTTGGAAGGAGTGGGACTCCTGCACAGATAAAGTCGATGCACAAAGTGCAAGGGCTGAAAAACAATTCATTCTTGGGGGTATACACACATGTGTGTATGTGATATCAACATACAAGGTGGACCAGCTGTCCTCCGAACTCTGGATAATATATACCTGCTCTCTCTGTGTTGCACGGACCAGGACTGGGAACAAATCCAACAATGTAGAAAATCAACGTGGAAAGGTCCAGCAGGAACAGAGACTTCAGGTATTATAATTAAAATCCAAAATTTATTGCAAATGGATTCAAAAAGTTTCCTGCGTTCAATAGCAAGGTGCAGACATCACGCTGAACAGACTACGCGTTTCGGCGGAGACAATATGCCAAGCCCAATATGGGCTTGAGACCGTGAAGAAGGCGGCATATTGTCTCTGTATTCTATTCAGCGTGATGTCTGCACCTTCCTATTGAACTCTGGAAACTTTTTTAATCCATTTGCAATAAATTTTGGATTTTAAATATAATACCTGAAGTCTCCATTCCTGCTGGACCTTTCCACGTTGACATATATATATATATATATACACACACACACACACAGTATATATGAGACTATTTGAGATAGGCCTCTAAAAATTATTAGGGCATCACACAAAATTGAGAGAGGGTCGCATCATTACCCTGTTGTTATGGTGGACGAGGAAGACACAAAAAAGAAGAAAGCAAGAGCTGTATACCCTTGATTAAGTGGGAAGTGTTGCATGGGAATACACTGCAATCATTCATTACAATTGCCTTCAGGTTCAGCTGCTGCCATCCTTTGATGTTGAGAAGTCTGGGCTAATACAAGTTTTATTCATTTTGATAAGTCGGCCTGTCAGCATGTTCAGTTGACAGGCAGATGCACCTATAGGTTATTATGCCTCCTGCGGCACTAAAAACTCACTCAGACATAACGCTAGTGGCAGAGCAGGACAGCACCTCCAAGACATAGAGTGACAGTTCATGACACGAGTACAACATGGATACAGAGATATTATGGAGGACGGTGGTACGGTTGGCTATATCTTCCTTCCCTATGTTCATAAACTTTTCCCTCCTTGTCAGAGTACCCCACGTATCAGGGCATGTGTGCTGGGAAGGTCCAATGAAACTGTCCCAGACCTTTGATAGTGTTCACCTGTCTCTGTTGGTCCTGTGGTATCTCGCCCTCCTCTCTATACCTTAATTGCTATGACCTTTGCCTCCAGCATTGTCAGATGGGACTTTTTTTTACCAATTCTTCAACTATGGCCTCCTGAGGTGGAAAGTTGTCTTTGTAGCATGGGTTGACAAAAGTGCACAATAAGTAATCAGTGTTGGCCAAAATGCATATATTGTGAGGATCTCCTGTTCATTTTCCTCATTATCACCCAATCTGTGCTGAAAAGCTGAGATGTGGCTGGGCTTGGTAGTACTTTCTTTCTCCATCTCCACCTGGTCTCCACACAAAGCTTCCTCTTTAATTGTGAGCAGCAAGTGTTTAAGTAGACAAAGAAGCAGGATGGTTTCTCTGATTATGGTATCATTGGCCCTCACCATTTTGGTTGATATCTCAAAGTTTTGGAGAACCGCACAAATGTCAGACATTCATGGTGAGTTCTTATGTCCGGAGGCTGACCAGAATACTGACAGGCATGTTGTAGCTGGTATTCAACTACTGAACTCTGAAGCTGTGACAACATATGTAATGTTGAGTTCCAGAGCATGGTCAGGTAAATCAGTCATCAGAAAGCTGACAGTTGTAAGTGCTGCTGCAACACGCAAGACTGGCGGCAGCTGTAGGTGAGTTGCGAAAATGGGTGCACAATGGGCATACCTTGACAAGTAGCTCAGACAAATCTGGATAGGTTTTAAGAAAGCGCTTAACCACTAAGTTGAGAATGTGGGCCAGGCATAATACGTGTATCAGATTGCTAAACTTCAGAGCCGTCATCAGGTTACGGCCATTATCACACGTGACCATACCAGGTTGTAGGTTTTGCGGCGAGATCCACAGATCCGATTGCTCTGTTAGACATTTCAACAACTTTGCAGTGGTGTACTGTTTATCACCTAAAGATGTTAAGCTGGTGTCACACTAAGCGACAGTGACAACGACGTCGCTGTTACGTCACCATTTTCGGTGACGTAACAGCGACCTTGTAAGTCGCTGTTATGATCGCTGCTTAGCTGTCAAACACAGCGACGCAGCAGCGATCATAACGTCGCTGTGCTACATGTGCAGAGAGCAGGGAGCCGCGCTTAGCGCTGGCTCCTTGCTCTCCTGCAGCACACATCGGGTTAATTAACCCGATGTGTGCTGCAGCTACATGTCACAGTTCAGAGAGCAGGGAGCCGCGCGCACTGCTTAGCGCTGGCTCCTTGCTCTCCTTGCTACAGTATACATCGGGTTAATTACCCGATGCATACTGCAGCCACATGTCACAGTGCAGGAGCCGGCACTGGCAGCAAGAGCGGCGGAGGCTGGTAACCAGCGTAAACATCGGGTAACCAGGGAAAGGTCTTCCCTTGGTTACCCGATGTTTACGCTGGTTACAGCTTACCGCAGCTGCCAGTGCCGGCTCCTGCTCGCTTCATTTCGTCGCTCTCTCGCTGTCACACACAGCGATGTGTGTGTCACAGCGGGAGAGTGACGACCAAAAAATGAAGCTGGACATTCAGCAACGACCGGCGACCTCACAGCAGGGGCCAGGTCGTTGCTGAATGTCACACACAGCGACGGGACGTCGCTGCAACGTCACAGAAAATGGTGACGTAGCAGCGACGTCGTTGTCGTTGTCGCTGTGTGTGACACCAGCTTTAGTTTCAGCAGTTTGTTGACGCTTCACCAAGGCAGCGCTGCATTGCTTCCAGCTCGCGACTGATAGGGATGACAAATCAGTGATGGAGGAACAGTTGTAGGAACTGGTGTAGGAGGTGGGGGAAACCCTGATGGAATAGGGCCCTCAATTCTAGGTGTTGGTACCACGTGTGCCATCCCTGGGTCCGACTCTGCTCCAGCCTCTACAAAGTTCACCCGGTGTTTCGTCAGAGAAGTGTAGCATCCCTGGCCACAAGCACTTGTCCACGGGTCAGTGGACCTGCCCAGTAACTGTGTTGGTCATGGCACAGGTGATTTTATGGGACACGTGCTTGTGTAATGTCGAGACGGCAAACCGGGAAAAATAGTGGAGGCATCCACGCCTGCATCCTGGACAGGGTATTGTCCAGCACGAAGAACAGGGTAACATGCAGTGGTGTCACCCGCAGACAGATTATTGACCCAGGCGTTTGGTCCACCTAGCCGGATGCTTGGATGACACGTGCTTGAGCATGCTAGTGGTGGTCAGTTGGGTAATGGTCTGACCCCTGCTGAGTTTGGTATGGCACAGGTTGCTAATGACAATTTTTTAGTCTTCTGCATTTTCAATAAAAAAAGCACCAGACTGGAGGACACCTCACCCTTGGCCTGGGACTTGGCTGTGTGTGGGTGCTCTGTGGATCAGTTGACTGCCTTCTCTCTCTGGCTACCCCAATGCCTCTTCCTGTCGCAGTGCTGCGGACCCCTCCCCCTCTGCACTGTGCTCGCTCTGCATGCCACCTTGTCAGGTTGGGTCAGTGGCTTCTTCATCCACCACCTTGTTTTCCACCTCTGCACTCTGGTCCTGCTCCTAACTTGTTGCCTTGACATTACTTGTTGGTGACTGTGTCTCATTATCATCCACCTCTTCAGACAGTAATTGCTGTTCCTCACTGTTGGCTTCTTCTTACTGTGTCTGCTCAAAGTTTTGGACATCACTGCACACAATTTGCTCATTTGGCTCTTGAAATGTGCACAGTGAGAGGCTAGAAGCCATAAATGGAAAAGTAAAGAGCTCCTCGGTGTGTCCAGGTGTGGGGTCACTAGTTTTTTTGGACTCGCTATTGGAGAAGGAAGGATAATTAGGGTGAGCATTAAAAGGGTTATCCGACTTATTTTGCTTTTTTTTTTGTCATTTCACTATTGTTTTACATTGGGGCAGGTAAGTAGATAGCGACTACCTACCTGTCCTGCGGTCAGCCCCTCTACCCCGGCTCAGAGCAGTCATGTGACTACGCCTGCTGTGATTTTGCTGTTTCCTGTGACGTCACATCGACAAGAGCAGGAGCTTGTTGAAAGGCATTACAGCTGATGACATGTTATATCTTCCCCTGTTAGCTGTATATTCAAATATGGTGCAACATTAGTATGGCGATCCACCGTAAATTGTAGATTGAGACTGTTATTATTTATATAGCTCTTAAATGCATTGAGGGTGATATTGATATCACTTGTATTTCTCCCTCCCCAAACCATAACCAAGATCATCAATGTACCTTGCGTACCATTTCATATTAGAGAGAAATGGGTTGTCAGATGTATGACTGTATCTCGCCTCCCACCATGACATTTAAAGATTTGCGAGGGAGCAAGAAAAACTAGCACCCATAGGGCACCCATTGATCTGCAAATAAAACTTGAGGTTAAAACTGAAACAATTATGTTTCAACAAAAAATCTGCAACAGATATGTACTCTTTATGGGTTGCCTCCAAATCATCATATGTATTAAGATGAAACATTGGTGCCAAAATTGCCATGTCATGGGGGATGCTAGAGTAAAGGTACCGTCACACTAAACAACTTACCAGCAATCTCAACAACGATACAACCTGATAGGGATCGCTGGTAAGTTGCTAGGAGGTTGCTGGTGAGAGGTTACACAGTCAGATGCTCCAGCGATCCCACCAGCAACCTGACCTGGCAGGGATCGCTGGAGCATCGCTACAAGGGTTGCTGGTGAGCTGTCACCAGCAACCAGTGACCAGCCCCCATCCAGCAGCGATGCACTGAAGCGATGCTGCGCTTGGTAACAAAGGTAAATATCGGGTAACCAACCCGATATTTACCTTGGTTACCAGCGCACGCAGCTACACGTGCAGAGAGCAGGGAGCAGCGCACACCGCTTAGCGCTGGCTTCCTGCTCTCCTAGTTACAGCACACATCGGGTTAATTACCCGATGTGTGCTGTAGCTACATGTGCAGGGAGCCGCACACACTGCTTAGCGCTGGCTCCCTGCTCTCCTAGCTACAGTACACATCGGGTTAATTACCCGATGTGTACTCTGCTACACGTGCAAGGAGCAGGATCCGGCACTGACAGTGAGAGCGGCGGAGGCTGGTAACGAAGGTAAATATCGGGTAACCAAGGACAGGGCTTCTTGGTTACCCGATGTTTACCGTGGTTACCAGTGTCCGCAGAAGCCGGCTCCTGCTGCCTGCACATTTAGTTGTTGCTGTCTCGCTGTCACACACAGCGATCTGTGCTTCACAGCGGGACAGCAACAACTAAAAAATGGCCCAGGCCATTCAGCAACAACTAACGACCTCACAGCAGGGGCCAGGTTGTTGCTGGATGTCACACACAGCAACATCACTAGCAACATCGCTGCTACATCACAAAAGTTGTTCGTTAGCAGCGATGTTGCTAGCGATGTTGCTTAGTGTGACGGGGCCTTTAGGGGCTGATACGTCGCTAGTAACCCAAAAGTAATTAGATGACCAATCAACATTCTGAATAACCTGCAATAAATGTTTCATATCTCAAATGTACCCTATTGTTTTCTTAACTAGAGGTTGTAGTGTATTGTCAAGCCAATCTGACAAACGGCTGGTTAAGGACCCTGTACTGACCACTATAGGCCCCTTTACACACTGAAACTTTCTAGCGATCCCACCAGCAATCCCAACCTGGCCGGGATCGCTACAAAGTCTCTGGTGAGCTGTCAAACAGGCAAACGTGGCCAACGACTCAACAGCGATCCGGACTTGCAGAACGACCTAGCTAGTCTTTGGGGACGTTGTAAAGCAGCTTTTTGAAAGGGAAGTCGCTAACAAAGTCGCTGTAAAGTCCTTTTACACACTGAGACTTTGCTGCACAGCGGGAAACAAAGGACCAAAGAATGGTCCTGAACGATTTGTAGCGATCAGCAACTTCACAGCAGGGGCCAGGTCGCTGATGTGTTTCACACACTGCAATGTCGCTGGGGAGGTCGCTATTGCGTCACAAAACCGGTGACGTTACAGCGATGTCGTTTGCGATGTTGCAGTGTGTAAAGCCACCTTATGGGATGAAATGGGGGGGATCATTCTTGTGAATTTTAGGAAGGCCCTGAAATATGGGCCAAACTGGTGCAGAGACAAGAGGATATTCATACATTTTTTTATCGAATATGCCTAGATCTATAGGCCTTCCTTTAATATGTTGTTTATTTTAGCAGAAATGGCCTTAGTAGGATCAGTAAAGAAGCATTTGTAAGTATGTGTATCCTCCAGCATGGTATTAATTTCCCTCTCATATAAACCGGTGTCTAAAATAACTAGGGAGCACCCCTTATCTTCAGCTTTAATAGAAATATAATCATTGGCAGAAAGTTCCTTAGGAGCTCGCCTCTCAAATGAAGATAAATTATCAGAATTTATGGAGTCTTCAGCCAATAATTTTCTTAATTCTGTTTCCATAATGTCCTGGTATGTGTCCATTATTGGTACTCAGGACCCAATGGGATAAAAATTCCTATTGGTGATTGTGAACAAATGAATGGAAGATACAGGAAAAGGTCCACCATTTAAAGGAGTTGTCCGACAAACTCCAACATTTTTTGTAAGCTAATCTGTGCTGTATTGTCATATAAAACATCCCTTGTTTGTTTAACTTTTGTTCCTCTTGAGGTATCCCTTTATTCTCTGCAGCTCTTTGTTTACAGGCAGCTCAACCAAACATGGCACTTCCTATGTCAAACCTCAAAGTCAGAGCTGACACCGCCCGGCCTCACTGTCCAGCCCCGCCCTCTGCCCACTCATTGGCTGACAGTATTCTGCTCAACACTGACCTCTCATCGCCCCAGCAAAGATGGGCACATTACTACACGATATGTACAGTGGATGTGAGGTGATTGTGCTGCACAGATGAGATATCACTGCTCTGTATTTCCAATCATTGGTAGTACAGCAGCATTGGGGCTGCATGCAGGGTACAGGCAGTAAGACCCCTGCACTATGGAATGTGTGGGAGGGTACAGGGAAGGGGGACGGGGACGCCATGCACTGTACCTGCCCAGCAGAGCGGGCATATGACGTTGCCTGTGTTACCTGTCTACAAGGCGAGCATAATTTCCTGCACTTGTCGTCGTGACATCACAGGAAGCAACAAAATCCCGGTAGGAGCGGTCACATGACCGCTGTGAGCCGGGGGAGAGGGGCTAACAGCAGGGCAGGTAGGTAGTTACTATCTATTTACCTGCCTCAATGTAGCCCAATAGTGTAATGACAAGAAAAAGTCAAAATAAGCCAGATAACCCCTTTAATTCATGAAGAATCTTAGTAGACACCTATTCACACAGGTCCAATGACAAGGGCACAGGTACGGTCATTATTGTGCTGTTATTCCCATCAGCAGAATCTGCATCAGATCATTTGCAAAATGCTTTTTTAACCCCTTCACAACCAATGACGGATATATCCGTCATGGATCGTGCGAGGTTAATCCCCGCCCCCTGCCGTGGGCAGATCGCGGCGATCCGCGCACTTATCAGCTGTTTTCAACAGCTGACATGTGTGCCTGCATGTTATGACTGGAGTCGCATTCCACCCGCAACATTTAACCCCTTACATCTCGCTGCCAAAGTCTGGCAGCGAGATGTATATGCACGCGGCCATTACTTTTACTTACCGCAGCCCCCACCGGAAGTCACGTGCGTGATCACGTGACTTTCGGTGGTTGCCATGGTAGCACATGGTCATGTGATGACTCCTGTAGCTGACATGAATTGCTTTCGGTTTCACTCGGCCCGGAGCCGAGTGAAGAAGAAAGTGAGAATATCTGCTGTTTAGCTGTGATCAGCAGATTGGGCAGAGCGATCGGACTATTGATCTATATAAACCCCTAGGGAAACTAGTAAAATAAAAAAAAGTTTAAAAAAAACCTAAAAGTTCAAATCACCCCCCTTTCGCCCCATTGAAAATTAAAGGGTTAAACATTTTTTAAAAAATATACACATATTTGGTATCACCGCGTTCAGAAATGCCTGATCTATCAAACTGTAAAATCAATTAATCTGATCAGTAAAAGGCTTAGCGGCAAAAAAAATTCCAACCACCAAAATTTTGGTTTTTGGTCGCTGCAAGTTTTGTGCAAAATGCAATAACAGGCGATCAAAACGTAGCATCTGCGCAAAAATGGTACCATTAGAAATGTCAACTCGAGACGCAAAAAATAAGCTGTCACTGAGCCATAAATCCCGAAAAATGAGAATGCTACGGGTTTCATAAAATGGCGCAAAACGTGCGCCACTTTTATTGGACAAACTTGTGATTTTTTTTAACCCCTTAGATACACGTAAACCTATACATGTTTGGTGTCTACAAACTCGCACCAACCTCAGGCATCACAATGACACATCAGTTTTACCATATAGTGAACACAATGAATAAAATATCCCAAAAACTATTGTGCGATCACACTTTTTTTCTGCAGTTTTACCACACTTGAAATTTTTTTGCTGTTTTCCAGTACAGTATATGGTAAAACTTATGGTTTCATTTAAAAGTACAACTCGTCCCGCAAAAAACAAGCCCTCATATGACGAGATTGACAGAAAAATAAAAAAGTTACGGCTCTCGGAACAAGAGGAGCAAAAAAAAAAAAAAAACGAAACGGAAAATGCTCTGGGGCTGAAGGGGTTAAAGTAAAATTTCTTACAAATCTATTCAAATCTTTCATGGTCTGAAATAAATCTGCTCTAGAGTTGGAGCAAAATTTAAGCCCCGTTAAAGAACTGCAATTTGGTTTAATGTAATGATACCAGCAGAAAGATTGACTATTGAAAACTCCTTATCATCTGAATCTATTAATATCTCAAATTCTGGTGTCGCCGATTGTGGTCTGGATATCGCCTTTCTCCACCGGTTATGTTTCCTTCCTCCTCTGTGCAATTTTGTCCTTTCGCTTCTGTGCGTTTTTTTCTTTTGGAGTTTTTTGGATTACAATTAGAATGAGTACTTGAGCCAGATGGAGACTCTGCTGACTCGGTACTACCCACTGTTGTATCCAGGTTCAGAGGTTTGCCCTAGGATATTTAATGTGTCTCTTTCATTTTATACTCACCTATGATTAAGGACTTGTTTTTATTTTACATCCGAAATGCATAAGGCACTCTTATGCATACAGATAGGGACCTTAGATTGTGAGCCCCAATGGGGACAGTGTTGCTAATGTATGTAAAGTGCTATGGAACTAATGGCGCTATATCAATGAATAAATATTATATACAGTACAGACAAAAAGTTTGGACACACCTTCTCATTGAAAGAGTTTTCTTTATTTTCATGACTCTGAAAATTGTAGATTCATATTGAAAGCATCAAAACTATGAATTAACACATGTGGAATGAAATACTTAACAAAAAAGTGTGAAAAAACTGAAAATATGTCTTATATTCCAGGTTCTTCAAAATACCACCTTTTGCTTTGATGACTGGTTTGCACACTCTTGGCATTCTCTTGATGAGCTTCAAGAGGTAGTCACCGGAAATGGTTTTCACTTCACAGATGTACCCTGTCAGGTTTAATAAGTGGGATTTCTTGCCTTATAAATGGGGTTGGGACCATCAGTTGTGTTGTGCAGAAGTCTGGTGGATACACAGCCGATAGTCGTACTGAATAGACTGTTAGAATTTGTATTATGGCAAGAAAAAAGCAGCTAAGTAAAGAAAAATGAGACCATCATTACTTTAAGAAATGAAGGTCAGTCAGTCCGAAAAATTAGGAAAACTTTGAAAGTGTCCCCAAGAGCAGTGGCAAAAACCATCAACGCTACAAAAAAACTGGTTCACATGAGAACCGCTCCAGGAAAGGATGACCAAGAGTCACCTCTGCTGCTGAGGATAAGTTTATCCGAGTCACCAGCCTCAGAAATCGCAGGTTAACAGCAGCTCAGATTAGAGACCAGGTCAATGCCACACAGAGTTCTAGCAGCAAAGACATCTCTAGAACTGTTAAGAGGAGACTTTGTGCAGCAGGCCTTCATGGTAAAATAGCTGCTAGGAATCCACTGCTAAGGACAGGCAACAAGCAGAAGAGACTTGTTTGGGCTAAAGAACACAAGGCCAGTGGAAATCTGTGCTTTGGTCTGATGAGTCCAAATTTGAGATCTTTGGATCCAACCACCGTGTCTTTGTGCAACACAGAAAAGGTGAACGGATGGACTCTACATGCCTGGTTCCCACCGTGAATCATGGAGGAAGAGGTGTGATGGTGTGGGGGTGCTTTGCTGGTGACACTGCTGGGGATTTTATCAAAACTGAAGGCATACTGAACCAGCATGGCTACCACAGCATCTTGCAGTGGCATGCAATTCCATCTGGTTTGCGTTTAGTTGGACCATCATTTATTTTTCAACAGGACAATGACCCCAAACACACCTCCAGACTGTGAAAGGGCTATTTGACTGAGAGTGATGGGGTGCTACGCCAGATGACCTGGCCTTGACAGTCACCAGACCTGAACCCAATCGAGATGGTTTGGGGTGAGCTGGACCGCAGAGTGAAGACAAAAGGGCCAATAAGTGCTAAGCATCTCTGGGAACTCTTTCAAGACTGTTGGAAGACCATTTCCAGTGACTACCTCTTGAAGCTCATCAAGAGAATGCCAAGAGTGTGCAAAGCAGTAATCAAAGCAAAAGGTGGCTACTTTGAAGAACCTAGAATATAAGACATATTTTCAGTTGTTTCACACTTTTCTGTTAAGTATTTCATTCCCCATGTGTTAATTCATAGTTTTGATGCCTTCATGAAAATAAAGAATTATGTATATAGAAATAAATTCCTATATATAAAAAGTCTACGCTGAACCAAAAACCATGTATATTTTGATTATGCTTTTATTTTCCACTCACAAATAAATATATTGATGAATAGTAAGTTACAAGAAAAGAGTATATAAACGATAATAAAACACAAAAATTTGTACATTCAAACAACACTATAAAATACACTTGTGCATGTGGAGCCCCGGCCGGCAGCTACCATCTACTTAAAAATAATTGTTTGTAATTTGTATTTGGAGAAAGGGTTATAAATTTACCACAAGTAGAAGGATTAATGAATAAGGCTACTTTCACACATCCGGTTTGAGCAGTGCGGCTCTATCCTACTGTGAAACCTATGCAACGAATGCGGCGAAAACACCGCATCCTTTGCATAAGTTTTTACATGCGGCCCGTCCGTTTTTTTCCGGTTGCGGCATGCTACTGAACATGCGCAGTGGAAAAAAACGCATGCGGCGGCCGGATGCGTTTTTTCCGCATCGCGCCGCATCCGGCGTCCATAGGCATGCATTGAAAAATATGCCGCAGCGGCCCGATGCGGTGCAATGTGGTTTTTTTGCCGGACAAAAAAACGTTACAAGATACGTTGCCTCCGGCCGCCGCTTTAATTAATTTTGCCGCATCCGGAAAAAAAACGGATGCAACGCAAAGCCATCAGGCACAATCCGGTAACAATGCAAATCTGTGGGGATAAAACGGATGCGGTACCGGATCTGTTTTACCCTTTTTTTTCCGGATTGTGCCTGATGGAAAAAACCTGATGTGTGAAAGTAGCCTAAGTCAATCCAGGGAATTCCAGGAGGTTCACAAGAATAAACTCCGTTCTGAAAAGTATATAGGCTGTTATACTGCAGTTCCGCGGAAACCTTCAGGTATTCCTATGAACCATACGCTCCACATAAGCCACACTTTTCTTGGTGGATTTGAATTTTACCGCACTCCTAGCGTGTTACCACTACGGAGATTTACAGGAGTATGGCAGGTTTGCGTTAAACAATCACCATTCTGAGGTTTCCAGAGGCAAATGCAGTCTCTGCGCTATGGATTTCTTTAGTACTTGAGCACGGAGTTTCCAGCGGGGATGTAGAAGGTTTTTCCCTTGTATGAACTCCCGGTGCCTGGAGCGAAGATACCACCGAGGCTGTGTCAGATCACGCCCTGGCTCTTGAAAGACAAACAGGTGGTTTAGGCTCCGAGGTAAAAGATCCTTCCAGGGCACGGATAGAGGAATTATCCTGAGCGTCCACCTATTAAGCAAGTTTTGAAACTTGAATGAATTAGACAATTCGGCTTTTTTCACTGCAAGAAGATAGAAAGAGTATGCTGAGCTTGATCCGACGCGCGTTTCGGAGGCGTTATCGGTCCCCTTCCTCAAGGATAGCACAGCCACTCACTGAGACCCTATTTATACCATGATTTAATTACGGTCCATTATAGCAAAACAAAAAAATAAAAATATATAAATCCAAGAGATTTATATAATAAATATACACAATTGTGTAAGGGTTTTTTTGCCTTAGAAATCTAGCTGCAGAACCATTAAAACATTGGGTTTTAGCGCTGACCCTTTTTTCATACGGATTTTTATGAAAATAAAGAAAACTCTTTGAATGAGGTGTGTCCAAACATTTGGTCTGTACTGTATATTATGCGTGTCCTATCACCTTATGGATCACGTTGAAGATTTTAGTTGTCTAATAAAGTTTATTTTTAACCTATGGATTGGTAGTGCTGGGTCTATTTTCCTCAATCCTTTTCAGCTTTGTACCAGCCTAGCCTGTCTGGTGGACTACGAGCACCTCCCAAATCCTGGAGCACAGTTGCTTAAGGTAAGCTGAATCCCGTTTACTTCTATACTCTGTATACAGCTACTGCAAGATCAACCGCTGGCCAGAGGTCAGCAGCTGATCACTGGAGAAGCTGCAGAGACCGCGTTCCTGCGCAGCATCCGAAATCTGTCCTCTGATATAAAGCACTGTCAGCTGCGGCACCGCAAGAAGCAAACAAGCAACGAGGACAGGTGAGGATTTGTCTGTTTTTTTTTTCTTCCGTGTGAAGTATGGCATAATATGGGACACTACTACAGGATGGAGCATTACTACAAGAGGACCCCAAGGGGACATTACTATAGGATGAGCAGAAGGATGGGGCACAGCTATAGGATGGGTACATTAATTGCAAGGTGGGCACAAGGATGGGGCACAATACTATAGGATGGGCACATTAATTACAAGATGGGCACAAGGATGGGGCACAATACAATAGGATGGGTACATTAATTACAAGGTGGGCACAAGGACGAGCACAATATTACATTATATGTGCTCATATTGTCCTCTGCTAGAGGTCTGTGCTGGGGCAGACTACTGACAGCCAATGAGTGTGCAGAGGGCGGGTCTGGATAGTGAGGCTGGGCAGTGCCAGCTCTGACTGAGGTTCAGAATAGGAAGATTTCATGTTTGGTTGAGCTGCAGGTAAATAAAGTGTCTGCAGAGAATAGGGCTATGTGCGCACTAGAAAAGTGATTTTTCTCAAGAAAATTTCTTGAGAAACTTCTGGGAGTTTCTTGCATCTGCGGTAAAAAACCGCGGGAAAAACGCATGCGTTTTTTCCGCAGGTTGGTCCCTGCAGTTTTATATGCTGTAACTGCAATAAATAAAATTGATAATAGATAATGGATAGAGGGAAAGATGGATAGATGATTAGATAGATGAGAAAGACCTATATAATGTCCCACCTCCCTGCATATTCTAAGCTGGCACCCTTTAGTGGCCAGCTAAAAAATCGTGGGGTCTCCCCAAATTGGATCACCAGCCAAGGTAAAGCGGACATCTGTGGTCTGGTATTCTCATACTAGGGAGGTTCACAGTTATTGGACACTCCTCAGCCTAAAAATAGCAGGCCACAGCCACCCCAGAAGTGGCACATCCATTAGACGTGCCAATCCTGGCACTTTGCTCCAACTCATCCCGTTGCCCTGGTGCGGTGGCAAATGAAGTAATATATGTGGTTGATGCCAGATGTGTAATGTCACCTGGCGTCAGGCCCTGGGGTTAGTGAAGTCAAGCGTCTATCAGATACCTGACATCACGAACCAGTTAGTAAGAAATAAAATATAGACAAAAAAAGTTTTATTTGAAAAAACACTTCTCTTTCACCAATTTATTGAAAAGAACAATCAATTCCAGGTCCGGCGTAATCCAATAAGTTGGTCCCACGACGATCCATACCATAGTCACTGGCCCAGTCAAAGAAAAACAAAATGTTCCCCATTGGCTGGGAGAGTAGTGAAGTGACCTGAGCTAACATCAATAGGTCAGCCCAGGTCACTGTAGGGGGATGACGAGCGCTGCTGTCAGGAGGTTAGATAAGATCATTACCTGCAGTGACGATCTCCTGCTCTCCTGACGTCCGCGCTGTCACTGTCTTCTATGCCCGCCGCGTTCTCAGCGAAGAATCGCGGGAGCCCGTGACGTCACCGCTAGTGACAGTCTCGGGCTGCCCGTGAGACGTGATGTGAGAACGCGGCGGGCATAGAAGGCAGTGACAGCGCTGACGTCAGGAGAGCAGGAGATCGTCACAGCAGGTAATGATCTCATCTAACCTCCTGACAGCAGCGCTAGTCATCCCCGCGGCTGGCAGCACTGCAGTGTGAGAAGCTGCTGATACTGCTGTGCGGGCAGACACTGACACTGCAGGCAGCCGCGGGGCTGGAGCGGGACACAGACTGCACGGGCACCCGACAGAGGTCACACGGAAGTGCTTCCATGCGGTGTCCAGGGAGTGTGATGTGTGTGTTTTTACTCTCTGCTCCGCTTCCTCTTCCTGTCATAATGACATCACTTCCCTGCAAAACGCAGGCAGTGATGAACATTACCGCAGGTAAACCGCGGCTATACCGAGGGTATACCGCACATCATTTGCTACCTGCGGTATACCCCCGGTATTTCGCTATTACGTTACAGTGAATGGAGTGCAATACCGCAGGTACCTGCGGAAAAGAAGTGCAGAAAGAATTTTCTTGAGAAAAAAACGCCGTCTGCATTTTTTTGCCTTAGGTTTTGCTGGGAAATGTCTGCAGAAAGGTTACAAACATTTCTCAAGAAATTTCTGCAGCAAAACCGCGAGTAAAAACGCAGTGTGCGCACAAGGCCTAAAGGGATAATTTAAGAGGAACAAAAGTCAGAAAAAAGTCACACAGCGGTCGGCCAATTGAAGCGGAGGGGCGGAGATGAGCGGGACATAAACATCCCGCCCACCTCCTTCCTTCTGTATAGTCGGCGGGTGTCGCGGGACGGAGGTAAGCTGCTGTTCATCGTTCCCGGGGTGTCACATGGAGCGGCGTGTGCTACCCCGGGAACGATGAGCAACCGGCGCCATGTTAATTAAACAAGATTATGAAACCGAGCGACGAGTACACGACTCACGATTTGTGAGCGATACTGCGTCGCTCGGAGGTGTCACACAGCTCGCCATCGCAAGCGATGCTGGATGTGCGTCACAAAAACCGTGACCCCGATGATCTATCGCACGATAGATCGTCTCGTGTAAAGCACCCTTTAGAGTTTGTCGGACAACTCCTTTATGTGGTTCAAACCATTGGCTAGTGAGACTGGATCATCAAGAGAATGGGATGTTATATTTTATTTTGAAACCAACTCTGACTTGTACTTAACTTTGTCTGTGACTTGTTTGGAGATCTCATTGGTCTTCATGGTATTATTTCATTAATGGTGCCTTTTGCTTAATAGTGTTGCAGCCTCAATGGCCTTTCAAAAAAGGTGTGTATATTTTGACAGACCATGTGACACTTTGATTGCACACAAGTGACTTACCTTCATACTTTCACTAAGCATGTGACTTAACTGCTTGCACCAGAAATTTTAGGGGCTTCATAGCAAAAGGGGTGAAGACATGAACATAGCAATTTTTATTTATTTTATTCCATAAATGTAATTTTTCCCACCTCACTTCCCCAATTTAGACTGTTTAGTGCTGATGAATCACACAGATCATATTACAAAAATATTTAAACACCTTTTCTAATGTAACAAGGGGGTAAAAAGCCAAGGGGTGAATACTTTTGCAAGGCACTGTACTTTATATAGGCTACACTGGGGCTGCTGTATATACTTTGTATAAGCAACACTTGGGTTGCTGTATATACTTTATATAGGTGACAATGTGGCTGCTGTAAACACAAAAAAGGATTCAACTTGTAATGCATCCATGGACAATGGGAGGAAGATGAATGGCTGCGCACCTCAAGCAGAGGAGCGGATTCCTTTTGCCCACCAAGGACAGGACAGCAGAGCGAGCATAAAATCATTCTGAAGCTAGTACTTACCAGCATCAGACATTGAGGCCTGTGCACCTGTGGTACTGGGAGCACAAGCCCCACGTACACAGCACTAAAAATGTAAAACAAATTAAAGGACCAACAACCACAAAAATGGGGCTTGCAGCCCACTTTATAGGTTACTGATGCAGCTCATCTGGCATTTGCCTGGCTTGGCAGATTACAGTGCTGTACACATTGGAGCACAATGCTAAGTTACAAGTGGTTCATGTTCTTCTACACAACAATACAAATAGAAATAATGGCGACTGGGTAGCTTTCAATAAGTCTGAAAGTATAATTTTTATATATATTATATATATATATATATATATATATATATATAAATAAAAACATTTTTTAAAAGGAAGATGGTATGGCAGCAACTACATCACTAACTATGATCAAGACACACATTAGTTGGCACACAAGCATGTATACAACAGTGTATGTGTGTTTCAACACACAATCAGGCATGGATACCTGGCAATTGAAGAGTATTTGTAGTATCACAGGTATTAATGTAGATCATGGTGATGGTAATTTACTACTTGAGGATGCCACCTTGCTGAAAAAAAATATGAGCATGCGCAGTGATAGGACTTGAGGCTTGCTTTGATTGCTGGATGGCTTCCTTCTCCCAAATTAGCAAGAGATGTCATGTTATGTGCTTCTAGAGAGCTGTATGATGTCCACGGCTGTTTCCTCCTGCAAAGCCTGAGGGCTGTCAAACATTTGTCTGTTAGCATAACATGCAAAAAGAACTCCCACACCCAAGATGCTTGCATTTAAAACTAGCTCCCATCAAACCACTTTGCTGTTTAGTACTTTTTTGGGGTGGATTCAGATTAAAAACCACTCCAAAAAAGGAACATTTCCTGAAGTATTTTTCACGCAAAAACGCAGTGATTTTGACTGATTACACACAATAATAATAATAATAATAATAATAATAAATATATATATATGTGTATATGTACACACACACACACACAGTACAGACCAAAAGTTTGGACACACCTTCTCATTCAAAGAGTTTTCTTTATTTTCATGACTCTAAAAATTGTAGATTCACATTGAAGACATCAAAACTATGAATGAAAACATGTGGAGCGAAATACGTAAAGTGTGAAACAACTGAAAATATGTCTAAGGCTATGTGCCCACGCTGCGGATTTGCCGAAAATCTGCAGCAGCGGCACTTCCAAGCCATTTCAATGGCATTTTGGAAATGCTGTGCCCATGCTGCGGATTTTTCCACGGCGGATTTGCCACGGATTTTGATCCGGAAAAATCTGCAGCATGTCAATTATTGTTGCAGATTTTTCCCATGCAAGTCAATGCAAGGTGTAAAATCCGCAAGAAATCCGCAGGTCTGTTCCCACAGGCTCTTTTTCCTGTGGATTTGGTGCGGATTTCGCAAACAAATCCGCAGGAAGGGATGTAGGGTAGTTCAGGAAGAGGAAATTTCACCATTTTGTAGTGTAGAGTAGTGGCAGTGTAGTCGTGTTGGGTCCGGACTCTGGATTGCCAGCTAAAAGCAGCTAGTTACAGGCTGCTTGCTTTTAGCTGGCAAAACAGGATCCCAGGTCTTTTTTCACAATTCTTTTTAAAAAAAAAAAAAAAGTGCTCCGCTGTATTTTCACAGTCCAGCCCGATGCAAGCAAGCAACTGAGGGCTGTGCTTCTCAGCGGGATAAGGCTGAAGCATTCTCTGCCCCTCCCGCTGATAAAAACAGTCCTCAGCTGCCCCTGAAAATGGCGGCTCCGTTGTGAAGCGCCATTCACAGGTGCTGTACCGAGGCTCATCCAGCTGCCCTGATGCATTTGGCTGGCTGGGTAATACGGGGTTAATGCCAGTTTTCTGCAAACTGGCACTAAGCCCGAGGTTCATAATGTCATGCCTGTGTAGACACGGCCATTATGAACCTCCGTTTGGTACTAAAGAAAAGAAAACACTTTTTTTAAAAATTTTATTTGAAAGAAAAACACACACACATCCCTGATTGCCATCTTTATTACTCCCTGAATCCCCCAACGATAATCCATGACAGCTCCGATGTGCACCCGGCTGACCCGGGCACTGACGTCAGCCGGTGACAGCAGCCGTCAGTGTATTATTAAATGCTGCACAGCTCTTTTCCGGCAGCTGGGAACGTCTGATATCAGAGCCCTGGTCAGCTGACTTAATTCGCGAGTGCAGGCGGGTCAGCTGACTGCACACCGACAGCTGACGATGTGCAGTCAAGTGACCCGGGCACGGACGTCAGCCGGTCCCAGCAGCCGTCAGTGTACGAGATGCTGCAAAGCTCTCTTCCGTCTGCTGGGACCGGCTGACGTCCGTGCCCGGGTCAGATGAGTGCACATCGGCTGACTATTCAGCTGACCCGCCCGCGCTCGCGAATTAAGTCAGCTGACCAGGGCTCTGAAGTGAGACGTTCCCAGCTGCCGGAAGAGAGCTGTGCAGCATTTAATACACTGACGGCTGCTGTGACCGGCTGACTTCTGTGCCCGGGTCAGCTGATGCTGTGAAGTCAGCTGACCCGAGCTCAGCTATGAACTGAGCTGACCCGGCCAGTGAGTTCTGCCGCTCCCAGCAGCCGGCAGAGAGCTTTCCTGTGATATTGTCCTGGATTAACCTCTGAGGCTTGGGAGTAATAAAGATGGCAATCAGGGATGTGTGTGTGTTTTTCTTTCAATTAAAATTTTTAATAAAAGGTGTGTTTTCTTTTTTCCCAAATGGAGGTTCATAATGGCTGTGTCTACACAGGCATGACATTATGAACCTCGGGCTTAGTGCCAGTTTGCAGAAAACTGGCATTAACCCCGTATTACCCAGCCAGCCAATGCATCAGGGCAGCTGGATGAGCCTCGGTACAGCACCTGAGAATGGCGCTTCACAACGGAGCTGCCATTTTCAGGGGCAGCTGAGGACTGTTTTTCTCAGCGGGAGGGGCAGAGAATGCTTCAGCCTTATCCCGCTGAGAAGCACAGCCCTCAGTTACTCGCTTGCATCGGGCTGGACAGTGAAAATACAGCGAAGCACATTTTTTTTTTTTTTTTTTTTTAAACAGTGAAAGGGAACATGGGACCACATTTTTTGGCTATAAGCTGCGGCCACCACCACTGGGTTATTATATACAGTCTGTTAGAATGTAAGAGCCCAGTGGTGTTGGCAGAGCCCAGTGGTGTTGGCAGAGCCCAGTGGTGTTGGCAGAGCCCAGTGGTGTTGGCAGAGCCCAGTGGTGTGGCCGCAGCTTTTCTGTATAAGCACACTGTGAGACTGCTAACAAAATGGATAATGGAGAAGAAAGGATGGTTGGGACAGGAAATGACATAAAGAGACTTTTTTTTGCCTTCAAAACAGTCAAAGCTTTATTCAGAAACACATTAGAGTACAATGGACAAAATCCGCATCAAAATCTGCAACGAAATCCGCACCTATGCTAAGGTGCGGATTCCGGGGGAAAGCTGCGGATTTTGATGCAGAAAAAATCCGCAGGTACATTCTACCGTGGACACATAGCCTTATATTCTAGGTTCTTCAAAATAGCCACCTTTTGCTTTGATTACTGTTACTGCTTTGCACACTCTTGGCGAGCTTCTAGAGGTAGTCACCGGAAATGGTTTTCCAACAGTCTTGAAGGAGTTCCCAGAGATGCTTAGCACTTGTTGGCCCTTTTGCCTTCACTCTGCGGTCCAGCTCACCCCAAACCATCTTGATTGGGTTCAGGTCTGGTGACTGTGGAGGCCAGGTCATCTGGCGTAGCACCCCATCACTCTCTTAGTCAAATAGCCCTTACACAGCCTGGAGGTGTGTTTGGGGGTCATTGTCCTGTTGAGAAATAAATGATGGTCCAACTAAATGTAAACCGGATGGAATAGCATGCCGCTGCAAGATGCTGTGGTAGCCATGCTAGTTCTGTATGCCTTCAATTTTGAATAAATCACCAACAGTGTCACCAGCAAAGCACGCCTACACCATCACACCTCCTCCTCCATGCTTCACAGTGGGAACCAGACAATGTAGAGTCCATCCGTTCACCTTTTCTACAAAGACACACAGTGGTTGGATTTCAAAGATCTCAAATTTGGACTCATCAGACCAAAGCACAGATTTCCACTGGCCTAATGTCCATTTATTCTGTTCTTTAGCCCAAACAAGTCTCTTCTGCTTGTTGCCTGTCCTTACCAGTGGTTTCCTAGCAGCTATTTTACCATGATGGCCTGCTGCACAAAGTCTCCTCTTAATAGTTGTTCCAGAGATGAGGTGTGTCCAAACCTTTTGTCTGTACTATTATTATATATATATATATATATATATATATATATATAGTATATATATATATATATATATATATATATATATATATATATATATATATATATATATATATATATATATTATATATATATATATATATATATATATATATATATATACACATATATATATATATATACACACACCACCAAGTACCCCAGAAAGATACTTTTAAATTGACTAAAATATTTCCACATAGCTTACCGTGATTTTCCAAAAATAAGACAGTCTTATCTTTTTTTGCCCCCCCAAAAAAAGAACTAGGGCTTATTTTTGGCGGAGGTTTTTTTCTTTGAGCAACATGGTTGGGGGGGGGTAAGTTTACCCCCCAAAAAAGCAGACCCCCCCCCCCCCGGCTTCCCAGGAAACTCATACTTACCAGACCCGGACGTCTGCGTGGCTCCCAGTCCTCCTGTGATCTCTGGTGGGTGCTGCACGCCATCCTCCCCTGCTTGCCTGACACACACAGCAGATTACACCCATATGCACACATCCAGCATTCCGGCCGCAGGGAATGATGGGAGGATGTCCCGTATGTCCGCAGGTCCTGTTGCGGCAGGTCCTTGCGCTCCACCGCACAGCCGCTCAGGATTCTGCCAGCAAGAAGAAATCTGTGTCGCTGGATGTGATGTGTGTGATTCGATGTTTGTGTGTGAGAGCTGATGTGTGTAGGGGTGCGATCACTGCAGGTCCTCTGCTCGGCGTCTCGGGAGTATTACGGGGTGTCCTGCTGTCTATAATGAAGTGTCCTGTAGTATCTAACTTTTTTTTTTAGCTGCACGGACACTTCAATATTGATCCGCAACTAGGGCTTATTTTCCGGGGAGGGCTTAAATTTAAGCCTTGCTCCGAAAATCCCTGCTAGGGCTTATTTTTGGAAAAACACGGTATTAAGTGGCTAGCTTATAGTGTTCTGAATCAGATCACATTGCAGTAGTTATTTGCTGGTCCCACCTGTGTAATAAAAGATAGCATCTACGCTGTGTGGAGTGTGAACTGTCCCCAAAGGGATTAATGGAAATGGACACTTTCAGAGGCTATTTTTTATTCAATGGCTGTAGGTTTGTATTGGATTTTATTAAAAATATAAAAGCACATGGCTTCTACAGCAATATTTTCAGCACATAGCTGGATGCAGGATGAGTTAGGCTGGTTTCACATCTTAGGTATTTTGCCGAAGCCGGATCTGGCACAAATGCAGTACAGTTACATTCATTTGCAATGGAAGCGCGACACCATGCGGTTGAATATGAAGCATGTGGCCGCATGGTGTTGCGTGTCCATTGTAAATTAATGTAACTGTACTGCATTTGTGCTGGATCCAACTTCTGGCAAAATACCAGATATGTGAACCAGCCTTTACTGTGATTCCTGTCAGTGAACTTATTCTGACAGCAGACTCTACAAGCTTTTCTTCCTTTCCCCAATATTTAACATATAACAAACATTTTTTTTTTACTGTCTGTGTGTGCGTGTTTTCTTCCAGTTAGAACCTGTGTACAAAATTCTAATTACAGTCACGTACCTTGAAGGGGCAGGCAGCATTTGCTCCCTATGTAAAGTATCTTTTTGCAGACTATATATAGCTATCCGTGCTAAATTTAATTTAGTGTTCAGAAGTTGCCCAGAAACCTGTTAGGCCCTTTTCACACATCAGGGTTTTTTTGCCCAAAGTCACAATCCATTTTCTCAACGGATCGTTCCAGATTGTGGCTAAAAACTGATTGCAACGGATCAGTTTTTCAACGGATTCGAATAAGGGTACTTTCACACTTGCGTTTTTTCCCTTCTGTCACAATCCACCCTTTGGAAAACAGTGGAATCCGTTAACGGATTCCGCTGTTTCCCATAACTTGTATGGATGACGGATTGTGCCAAAAGTACCTGCGTTCCTTCCGCTGAGCGCCCGGCCGCCGGCATGTGACAGCTCCCAGCTGAGCGCCCGGCCGCCGGCATGTGAGAGCGCCCAGCGATCAGCTGATCGTTCACAATAGTCTGCTGCCGGTAAAGCTGTAAAGAAAAAAAAAAATTAAAAAAAATAAAAAATAAAAAGCTGTTTTGTACGATCCGTTGTGCCATTATATGCAACGCATCCGTCACACAACGCAATGGATGCCGTTCAACGCAAGTGTGAAACTAGCCTTACTGAAGCATGCTCAGTTAAAAAAAGAAAAAAAAAGGGAATCAGTTGCTGGATTCCATCATTTGACGGATTACGACAGATCATGCACCCATAGGCTTCCATTCTGCCAAACGGATGGTGACGGATCCGTCGCCATCTGTTTTTTTCGACGTACACAAAAACTGTTACTTTGGCCATAGTCTCCGTCCGATGGGACAAATATTTTTCAACGGATCAAGCGGATGAAACCTGAGGTCATCAGTCGCTAATACAAGTCGGAGAAAAAAAAAAAAACGGATCCAGGGGCATCAGTCGGCCGGATGCATTTTTTTCAACATTCGACAGATTGTGACTGATGAAAAAAACTGATGTGTCAAAGGGGCCATAGAGTAACTAAAATTTACATGCTGCATATAATTAGCAAAAATAATTAAAGTTATTTTACTTTGCAATTCACGTTATGGCAAACTGACAAACTTCTTACACACGCAAGCAAAGTCTATGTAGCTCTTAAATTTATCTCTTTATGACCCTAAAATGATGTCCAGTGACAAGAAATCATGAGTTTCTAGAAGTGCATTGCAGCATTGAGCTGCTCTTCAGCCCCTCAGCCTCATGCTGTATTCACTGCCTAGTAGACTCTCCTCTGGTTGATTGACAGGTTATTGGCTCTGATACACAGCAGGGAATACAGCACAAGTGCAGTGATATAAATGGTTGGAGGATAAAGACGTTAAAGCAATTTGGCTCCAGTCCTGTAAAGAGCTTGCAAAGTGGCTTCCAAACCACTGCCTACTCCTCAGTAACATAGCACAGCCAGGAAGACTATGGGACCTTTCCCATTGTGTTCTCTATTTTCACTGGTCCCATTGGAGCCTACGTCTGAACCACCCAGCACAACGAGATTAATTTATGAATTAAAGGGGCCATTGACTATAATGGTGCAGACTGAGTCACCTTGTGGTCTGTCATGCACCATTTTTCAGGCATATTCACCTATTGGAGGACACCCAGAAGGGTATTCAAATAATGATGCATGAATAAATCACTACAGAGTGCTATTAAGTGTATGGAGGGTGTTAAGAAATGTGGTTTTAGTGCATGCTTAAAACTGAATATTGGGCATTAATTGAATTCTTTGCAGTGCGTTCCAGAGATTTTGTGAGAAGTCAGAAATGGGTAGGAGGTTGGGGATTATAGAGAATATCAGTCCGTCGTCATTAGCAAAAAGGAGGGCATGGGTATGGTGCTAAACAGATGAGGGAGGAGATTTAGGGCGGTGAGGAACTGTGGAGAGCTTTGTGGGTTAACGTGATAAGTTTATATTGGACTCTGTAGCGGATGGGCAACCAGTGCAATGACTGGCACAGAGTAGAGGCATCGGTTTAGCAGTTGGAGAAGAATGTGACCCTTGCTGCTGTATTCAGAAGGGAATTGGTGAGGGAGACAGATTAGTAAAGCAAAACCAGACTGAGTAAGAGCAATAGTAAATTTTTGCAGAAAAAAAAAAATAAGTGAAATACTACTGCCAATTTCATTGGAAAAATTGCAGAGGGTGTAATTAGCTGTAAATAGGAAGAAAACTTCAGCTCACCTGCTGCCACAGACTGTTCAGCCTAGCGGGTGCCTAGGATCCTTCGGTTTATCCCAACCGGTAACAGGCAACGTGGAGTGAAAAGAAAAGGATGATCCGGCACAAAATCTCCTTTGGTAAAAACATCCAAAATTTATTGAAACAGTCATTAAAAATAGCGTGAAGACCAAGTATCCACTCAGATGGAAAGCATGGAGGTCATGATAACTTTACGCGTTTCGGACAGTTATAAAAGCAAAAAAAGTAAAAAAAGATGATTAAGGACTTTTTTGCTTTTATAACTGTCCAAATACGCGTAAAGTTATCATGACCTCCATGCTTTCCATCTGAGTGGATACTTGGTCTTCACGCTATTTTTAATGATGTTTCAATAAATTTTGGATGTTTTTACCAAAGGAGATTTTGTGCCGGATCATCCTTTTCTTTTCACTCCACGTTGCCTGTAATTAGCTTGTACAGACATATCTAGAAGATTCCAAATCCACGTTGTAGGTCAATTTACATTGTCACTAAGCTAATTAAAAATGAGGCTACTGTTCTAAGCAGTGACTTTTCCTTCTGGAAAATTCACTATGTATACATACTCCAGAACTTTTATAGTAGATATTCTTATACATTTACTGCAGATCCATGAAAGACAGCAAAATGACCTCAGGTTGCAACACATTATCTGTATAATGTAGGTTAAAAAAAAAAAAAAACCTGCATAACTGTTAAATTACACAGTAATTAGTGCAAATAATTATAATTAATTCAATAAAATTTATTGCAATAGTAGAAAATGAAGGGAAAGAATGAGAAAAGATGCAGTATAGGCATGTAGGTCAAAAAAAGCTGTATAAACATTATACTGTAATATCTTGTTCCAGAGAAATCTACATTTTTCTAATTTGTTGTATACAAGCTGTTAAGATCTATGGGCCGGACACTGATCTCCCTGAGAAGCTGCCTTCAGAGATTATTATAAATGAAAAGGGGCGTTATCAGTGTGAAACATAGATCACAATTAGACTGTCAGTCATTACATGTCTCACACTGGTAACGCCTCCTTACATAAAAAAATAAGCTCTGAAGGCAGATTCTCAGGGAGATCAGTGTCCTACCCACTGATGTTAACAGCTCATTTACATATAAAAAAAAATATGGATTTCGCTGGAGAAGTACATGAGACAGCAGATATTTCATCAATTTTTTATGACCTATATGCCCATTATGGGTTAGGAGGGTTTATACAACTTGACATTGCCTTTAAAGGGTTACTGTAAAGTTTAAGAAAGAGCTTCTAAAAGTTCTTAGAAAGTGCTCTCTCCCTTGTCTCCTTGTTTACAGGGGGTTGTGTGAAACACATTTGGAGATAGTACACACTTAGGCCTAAGATGCACCGTGTGAACATAGTCTATGTGCGCACAGTGCGTTTTTCGGGTGCGTTTTTGGCTTCAAAACTGCATGACTTTGCTTCCCCAGCAAAGTCTATGAGTTTTCAATTTTGCTGTCCGCACACAACTGTTTTTTTAAGCTGCGTTTGAGCAAAAAAAAAAAAAAATGGACATGTCAATTCTTTCCTGCGTTTATCTGCGTTTTCCCCCCCCTGCATACATTGAAAAACCGCAGAAAAACGCAGAGATCAAAAACGCAGCAAAACGCAGCCAAAAACACACCAAATCGCCGGTAAAAACGCATGCGTTTTTTGCCGCGTTTTTTTTGACGCGGGTGCCTTCTTAGCGGCCAAAAACGCAGCGTCAAAAAAAACGCAGTGTGTGAACTTAGCCTTAAGATGTAGTGTTTTTGGCCCCAAAAAAAAAACGCACCCACGGCAGAAACGCATGCGTTTTTGCCCAATGCTCTTTTTTTTAAAATCAAATCTATTGACTGGAAAAATGCAAAAAAGAACTGACATGCCGCATCTTGAAAACGCAGCTAAGATGCAGCAAAAAAGATGCCCAGTGTGGACAGCAAAATAGAAATCTCATAGGCTTTGCGGGAGGAAGGAAATGCATGCATTTTGGTGCATCTTTGTGAAGTCAAAAACGCACCAAAAATGCAGTAAGAGCAGCCCTGTGTGAACTTAGCCATACACCGCTAATCCAAACTGTGCAGAAACACGAATTGGGCCAGATCATGTGCTCCAGCTAGCTTTACATAGGGGCTTATATAAGCTCTATTAAAGAGCTGGTAAGTACGATGCATGCAGGGCTATCCTGCAGTGGTGGACGCTACCCTAGAAACTGAGTTCTAGACAAAATTAAAAATCCCTTTAATAAAATAGAAGACAAATTGCAAGGTTGCTTGTTCTTACGATTATAACCATTAGTGATGTTTACACAATTCCAGAAGCAAAATCACATTAAATGATTTGTTAAATTATATCTCCAATGGCTGAGAAATCCCCCAGTACATTTATACCTAACAGATGTCATGTAGGCACACTATGATCTCTGCTGGGTAACAGGAGCCTGATGGTCACATTTGGAATATAAGTCTGGAAAAGTACCCAGTGTATCACATCAAACATAGGCTTGAAAGGTTATGTGAAGGGCCTTAACCAGCAAAAAGAAAAAAAAATGAACAATTTGTAAAGTAGGAATTGTTATTTGTAGATAACAAGTGGTGTTATTACCATAAAAGCTATTGAGTAGATGAGCTGACATTACATGGTAGTGAGATACCAGTGCCACACTGCATGGTCCTGTGTAGATGCACAATATATCTAACAAGCAATTCTGGAACATGTAAGATCTGTGCAGGTCACCAGCTCCGAAGCCACTCAGCAGCAAATAACTGAAGAACATACAAGACAGTCTCCGACGACGACATACGAGAAGCCTCGGCTATTGTCTCCACCTGCGGCTTATCCCCAGCACTAGCAAGGCAGTAGCTTGCGCAGTTATCTCCACAGCGGGCAGTGTCACAACCCGACCAACCAGCACAAAACTACTACCTCAGCCAGGACTGGAGCACATGGCAGCCATACACTGCTTCTCCATAGACAATGTGACTCTTCAGGAGACATGCTGCTGCCCTGGTCCTTTATCTGGAGGAGACAGACTGCTGTATGGCTGCCCATCCCTCCCATCTTGTGTGACCTGCACTTGACATCTGCACAGATCATGTCTGCTGCTATTACATTACCTTCACTCAGGAGATGACGGATCTGGACAGAATCTATACCTTCAAACTGCTGCAGCGTCTCCTACTGGAAAACCATGACAACAGCATGCAGCCCCCTAGAAGAACCACTGCTCCCACCCCGATCAGACAGAGCACCAACATTCTGCAGCGCTGTACAGAGAAGGTCTCCACCAGTTCCGACTCCAGTGGGGCTCACACTATACATATACTGGGACAAGAAGAAACCAAATGGGTGAATTAGAGGGATCTGTGCTGCAACATAGAGTAGCTACCTAACCCCATCACCCCACTGCACTAGTCCCTAGCCTCCTCTGTACACCCCGTCACCCCATTAATTACCTACACCGCTAGTACCCCCAGCCTCCTCTGTGCTCCCTATCTTCCCACTATCTACAACACCGCTCTTACCCCGATTTTCTCTGTATTCCCTGTCACCCATTCATTACTTACACCAATAGTACCCCCAGCCAGCCCATGACACCACTAGTACACCATTGCCCCCCCCACTCATTACCCATGACTCCACTAGTAGCCCCCCCCCCCACTCATTACCCATGACTCCACTAGTAGCCCCCCCCCACTCATTACCCATGACTCCACTAGTAGCCCCCCCCCCACTCATTACCCATGACTCCACTAGTAGCCCCCCCCACCCACTCATTACCCATGACTCCACTAGTAGCCCCCCCCCCACTCATTACCCATGACTCCACTAGTAGCCCCCCCCCCACTCATTACCCATGACTCCACTAGTAGCCCCCCCCCCCACTCATTACCCATGACTCCACTAGTAGCCCCCCCCCACTCATTACCCATGACTCCACTAGTAGCCCCCCCCCCACTCATTACCCATGACTCCACTAGTAGCCCCCCCCCCCACTCATTACCCATGACTCCACTAGTAGCCCCCCCCCCCACTCATTACCCATGACTCCACTAGTAGCCCCCCCCCACTCATTACCCATGACTCCACTAGTAGCCCCCCCCCCACTCATTACCCATGACTCCACTAGTAGCCCCCCCCCCCACTCATTACCCCATGACTCCACTAGTAGCCCCCCCCCCCACTCATTACCCATGGACTCCACTAGTAGCCCCCCCCCCACTCATTACCCATGACTCCACTAGTAGCCCCCCCCCTACTCATTACCCATGACTCCACTAGTAGCCCCCCCCCACTCATTTACCCATGACTCCACTAGTAGCCCCCCCCCCACTCATTACCCATGACTCCACTAGTAGCCCCCCCCCCCCACTCATTACCCATGACTCCACTAGTAGCCCCCCCCCCCACTCATTACCCATGACTCCACTAGTAGCCCCCCCCCCACTCATTACCCATGACTCCACTAGTAGCCCCCCCCCCAACTCATTACCCATGACTCCACTAGTAGCCCCCCCCCCCCACTCATTACCCATGACTCCACTAGTAGCCCCCCCCCCCCACTCATTACCCATGACTCCACTAGTAGCCCCCCCCCCCACTCATTACCCATGACTCCACTAGTAGCCCCCCCCCCCACTCATTACCCATGACTCCACTAGTAGCCCCCCCCCCACTCATTACCCATGACTCCACTAGTAGCCCCCCCCCCACTCATTACCCATGACTCCACTAGTAGCCCCCCCCCACTCATTACCCATGACTCCACTAGTAGCCCCCCCCCACTCATTACCCATGACTCACTAGTAGCCCCCCCCCCACTCATTACCCATGACTCCACTAGTAGCCCCCCCCCCCACTCATTACCCATGACTCCACTAGTAGCCCCCCCCCACTCATTACCCATGACTCCACTAGTAGCCCCCCCCCACTCATTACCCATGACTCCACTAGTAGCCCCCCCCCCACTCATTACCCATGACTCCACTAGTAGCCCCCCCCCCCACTCATTACCCATGACTCCACTAGTAGCCCCCCCCCACTCATTACCCATGACTCCACTAGTAGCCCCCCCCCCACTCATTACCCATGACTCCACTAGTAGCCCCCCCCCCCACTCATTACCCATGACTCCACTAGTAGCCCCCCCCCCACTCATTACCCATGACTCCACTAGTAGCCCCCCCCCCACTCATTACCCATGACTCCACTAGTAGCCCCCCCCCCCACTCATTACCCATGACTCCACTAGTAGCCCCCCCCCCACTCATTACCCATGACTCCACTAGTAGCCCCCCCCCCACTCATTACCCATGACTCCACTAGTAGCCCCCCCCCCCACTCATTACCCCATGACTCCACTAGTAGCCCCCCCCCCACTCATTACCCATGACTCCACTAGTAGCCCCCCCCCCCACTCATTACCCATGACTCCACTAGTAGCCCCCCCCCCACTCATTACCCATGACTCCACTAGTAGCCCCCCCCCACTCATTACCCATGACTCCACTAGTAGCCCCCCCCCCCACTCATTACCCATGACTCCACTAGTAGCCCCCCCCCCACTCATTACCCATGACTCCACTAGTAGCCCCCCCCCCACTCATTACCCATGACTCCACTAGTAGCCCCCCCCCCCACTCATTACCCATGACTCCACTAGTAGCCCCCCCCCCCACTCATTACCCATGACTCCACTAGTAGCCCCCCCCCCACTCATTACCCATGACTCCACTAGTAGCCCCCCCCCCCCACTCATTACCCATGACCCCACTAGTAGCCCCCCCCCCCCCCACTCATTACCCATGACCCCACTAGTAGCCCCCCCCCCCCCACTCATTACCCATGACCCCACTAGTAGCCCCCCCGGCCACCCCCTCATTACCCCATGACCCCACTAGTAGCCCCCCCGGCCACCCCCTCATTACCCATGACCCCACTAGTAGCCCCCCCCGGCCACCCCCTCATTACCCATGA